>NC_057794.1:562786278-562815837 GCF_018294505.1 Triticum aestivum
GGCGACGGCGGCGCGCGATGGGGCGACGGGCGCGCGGCCAAGAAGTTTGGATCGAGAAGAACTACTGGTGGTCGATGAACTGATTTTTTTCGTAGGTTCCATATATATAGGAGGGGTCTTTAGTGCCGGTTGGAGCCACCAACCGGTACTAAAGGCCAATTTTCGCCAGGCCAAGGGGCGGGAAACGGCCCCTTTAGTACCGGTTCGTGGCACCGGTTCGTGCCCCGAACCGGTACTAAAGACCCCCCTTTAGTACCGGTTGGAGCCACCAACCGGTACTAAAGGTTGTGCGCTACCACCGGCGGTGCACAATGTTTAGTCCCACCTCGCCGAGCGAAGGGCAGCCGCACTGGTTTATAAACCCATCCGCGGCTGCTCCTTCGAGCTTCTCTATATAGCAGGCTTCCGGGCCTAATTAACTAGGGCGCGCTGCCCTGTGAGCCTGCTGGCCCTTCTGGGCCTGCATTTGCACACCCTAGGTCTGGCAGGCCCACTGGGCAGCGCGCCAACAAATTTTTTATATAGTTTTTTCTTTTCTGCATTATTTATTTTCTTCTATTTATTTTTGAGAAGTTTTTTTATATAGTTTTTTCTTTTCTGCATTATTTATTTTCTTCTATTTATTTTTGAGTAATTTTTTTGTATAGTTTTTTCTTTTCTGCATTATTTATTTTCTTCTATTTATTTTTGAGTAAATTTTTTGTATAGTTTTTTTATTTTATGCATTATTTCTTTTCTTCTATTTATTTTCTTCTGGAAATTGAATGCTGCATACTGAACAATTAGGTAAATGATCGAAAAACAATAAATGATGTCAGAACATGTTGGAAATTGATGACATCGCTTTGAATGCTGCATACTGAACACAAAAGAAGTCCGAAGTTCAAATAAGTTTAAAAAACATTGAAGTGGCCGTGTAACAGATGAGTTCTCCTCCGAAACCCTGATACTCCGAAAGAGTATGTCCAGTTTGTACACGAAGTGAGTCCAGTTTTTGCCGTGACCCTCTCTACTCTTTCGCGCATGCTATGCGGGTGATATGATGATACCATGCGAAGTTTTAACATTTTCAGGATTCATTTTGTAGTGATTTTCAATTTCACGGTCATTTAGCTCTCTAAACAATTAGGTAAATGACCGAAAAACAACAAATGATGTCAGAACATGTTGGAAATTGATGATGTCGCTTTGAATGCTGCATACTGAACACAAAAGAAGTCCGGAGTTCAAATAAGTTTAAAAAACATTGAAGTGGCCGTGTAACAGATGAGTTCTCCTCTGAAACCCTGATACTCCGAAAGAGTTTGTCCAGTTTGTACACGAAGTGCGTCCAGTTTTTGCCGTGACCCTCTCTACTCTTTCGCGCATGCTATGCGGGTGATATGATGATACCATGCCAAGTTTCAACATTTTCAGGATTCATTTTGTAGTGATTTTCAATTTCACGGTCATTTAGCTCTCTAAACAATTAGGTAAATGACCGAAAACAACAAATGATGTCAGAACATGATGGAAATTGATGACGTCGCTTTGAATGCTGCATACTGAACACAAAAAAAGTCCGGAGTTCAAATAAGTTATTAAAAACATTGAGTGTCCGTGTAACAGATGAGTTCTCGTCTGAAACCCTGATACTCTGAAAGAGTTTGTCCAGTTTGTACACGAAGTGTGTCCAGTTTTTGCCGTGACCCTCTCTACTCTTTCGCGCATGCTATGCAGGCGATATGATGATACCATGCCAAGTTTCAACACAAAAGAAGTCCGGAGATCAAATAAGTTATTAAAAATAAAAAAAGGTGCAATGTTGGTTAATTTGCTTCAAGCCATTCGGAATAGTGCAGACTGCACTGCACATAGCTCAGTGCAATCTATGCTATTCCGCAAGGCTTGAAGCTAATCAACATGCAGGTGAGCATTGCAACTCTTCGTCATTGTCTGTGCACTCACGGCTTATAAACCGCTCATACTGCCTCTCTCTTGGCGAGGTGGGACTAAAAATCAGCTTACAAAAAAACTCTAGTACCAGTTCATGGCATGAACCGGTACTAAAGGTCTTCGTGGAGGGCCCAGCCTGACCATAGCCTGACACAGCCTCATTAGTACCGGTTCGTGGCATGAACCGGTACTAAAGGTTGCCCACGAACCGGTACTAATGATGCCCGCCCGCCTAGCCGTTGGAACCGGCACTAATGGTCACATTAGTGCCGGCTCAAATTCAAACCGGCACTAATGTGCTTCACATTTGACCCTTTTTCTACTAGTGGTAAGATGTCATCTGGTAGTTTCACAATTTTTTTTGTTATTATCCTGAAATTTTATTTTATTTTTGTTCATGAGTGTTTTTTTTGTTCAGGAGTATCTCTCATGGGTCTCAAAATGATTTTTTTAAGGTCTAGGGGCTATTTCTAAGTCACCAGTGATCGATCCCCCGCCGTTGCCGTTGATCCTTGCCGAGCTTCAAAGATCCGCTATCCGAAGTTACGCTACCATAAAACACCAGTTCACTAGTGTATTCTATTACTTTTTCTGATTTTGTGTCTATACTGTAGTCCCATGCTGTACAATTCCTCTCAATGAATTACATAATAACGTGCATCTTCCTATTTTTATATGTTTTGTTATCTGGTTGCTCTGGTTGATAAAGGAATTTGCATTGGTGCACTTAAATTGATTATTGTTATAGATGACGTATGACTTGCATGGTTCAATTTGGTACATTTTTGTTGCGCCTAAACTTAGATATATACATGTTCATCGAGGTTGAAAAGTCATTATCGATATTTGAAATTATCAGGATCTCAGGTGTTGTGAGGTTGTTGTACATGATATAGAGCAAGAAGAGTGCCAACCAGGACACGGCGAGATCAAAACAAACATAATCTTCCATGTTTTCTTCCTTGCTCATTTCGCTGCCATGACAAAAAATTAACAATGTATTCCCGTTGCAACGCACGAACAATTTTCTTTCTGAATTTGAGTACACACCAGTATTCTCTCCCGTTGCAACGCACGGGCATTTGTGCTAGTAATAAAAATGCAAAGGACGCCCTCATCTATACCTTTTTTTACTAATAAAAAAAAAGGTATTCTTAGTCTGTTTTGCTATTTTATAGAAAACCCCCTAATATTTCTAACATTAAACCCGCAGTACATGTCAAATGTTTTTTTAAAATACTCATATCTTCTAAACTATAACTCCAAATTAAACATTGTATATGGAATTTGATTAGAAAAATATGTAAAATCTGAATATGATGTTATTTTACCTGTTAACAATTAAAAAATACTATCTAGGCTGCAATGTCAATCAATAATGCATTATTCGCCTTTTTTTTCATACCGGTATTGATTTAGATTGGGGATGAACACCTCAGCAAGATCAGAATTGGACATGAAATTGAAGATAAATTTGCTAGAGACACCCAATAAATAAGGACATGCATGACAAGAAATAAATAAGGACCCAATAAAGATGGGATGTCCACTATAAAATAAATAAAAGAAAAAATACAGAGAAGATCCGATAAAGATGAGATGTTGCGCTATTCTTCTATATATAAGAAGGAAAAAGAGAGGACATGCATGAAGAAAAGTAAAAACGAGGCACGCATGACAAAAAATAAAATAAAAGACAAGTTTGATAAGATATAAATAGTGATGAAACAGGGACAAATACCTATGACATGTATGGTAATAAATAGTGATGAAATAGGGGCGCGAGTACCTGCGTCCATAGGAGACCATACAAAAATGTTATTTTCCAAACAAAAAAAAAATCTCTTTTTATGATTAAAAAATCATGTATCTTTTTAACAATCTTTTTAACAACTCTTCATGTATTTAAGAAATAACTACAAATTCTCAGATTATAGATCATTTTTATAAATTAAGAGCGTGTGGTTTTTTTCTCCCGTTGCAACGCACGGGCCTTTTTGCTAGCTATAATCATATTAGTACAATCTGTTTTGCTTTGACCCAAGAAATGGGGGTATTTTTTTGTATATTAGAGACAAAGTTGAGCAAGGAAAGCAAACACCTAAGTGAATACAATCAGTATAGTTTGTTCTGCTTTGGCCCAAGAAACCGGGGTTACTTTTGGGCATTAAGGAAAAAATTGAGCAAGTAAAGTAAACACTTTAGTGAATATTTCTACTAAACTATTCATTACCTGCAACCCGCTAGAATTTGGTAATACATGTGAGCAATTTTGTCCATGTCTAGCTAGTTTACACAGATTTAAAGAAGATAAACAGAGTGAGAAAATGAGAGGGATTCTGCCAACATATGAGAGTGAATCTCTGTGTGTAAGAGCATATAGTGCCCCAAACAGTAAAATACGGATTTCCACTTAAGCATTGACACAAACTCAAGACAGAGGTCACCTACGGATGTCTGAATACATATTGTGATAATGAGCAAGAGTAAATATTTGTTATTTCCATATTGCACTGGTAAATTGTAGAACTTTCATGAACACACGCCCAAACATGGTTCGTTCAGTAAGAAAAACAATTTAAATAGTGGAGGAGTAAGATAACATGCCTTCAACTTCAGCGACCGGTGATAGGAACAGAAAATTTTGTAAACATAAACGGCGGTCTAAGAAATATAAGTCGATCAGCTGCAAATATAAAAGAGGCTTAAAATGATCTAAGAAATATAAATACCAATGGTCAATCTGTATTACTATATATCCTGCTCTTATATTTTCTTAACCTTCAGCAATGTTTCAGGAACAATGCCTCATATAAAACTAAATTAATAATGATAACAATAGTGGCCATAACCTTGAACGCCATTCATCACATTCATAGACATACAAAAACCAAAAAATTGTGTCATTCTTTTCTTGTGTATAATGAAATCGATGGGCCTCAACTTTCGTATTCGTTAGACCAGTTCATCCATATGTGTATAATAAAATCTAATTATCTGGAAGATCATCCATGTATGATGGATAAATTGGCCGGGACGTCTTACAAAGAATATTAATAACAGATATTACCATGGTGAGGTATAGGCTGCTGGGAACAACACTAATAGATCAGAGAGGAATTCAAGCATGTTGAGTTGGTGGACGTTGTCCCTGCTTTCTGTTGTACTGGTGTCCTTCGTGGATTGGTTGAGGGGCGGTCCTACTGGAGGTAACGGGGACCGTGTATGGAGACCTTCGACGGTGGACGACGGTCTTGTATGGTGGCAGCGGCCTGCAAGGGAGACGAAGCCATAGAGAAGATCGGTGGTGGCGGCTCTCGGGATGAACAAGGGGGTGGTGGAGGAGAGGACTAAAGGGCGATGGTGACTTTCAAGGGTGTCTACGGCAGTGCAATCCTGAGTAGAGCACGGTAGCGCCTAGGAGCGGGGCAGGCCGGGGAGGCACAACACCGGGGAGTAGGCGAGGGCTCGTGCCCTCATGGGGATCAGAAATGAAAATAGCGTGTAATCGGTACAATCCCCAACGATTGGAAAGAGAGGATGTGAATGTGAGGGAGATGGTAAGTTGTTGCACTACGGGGAGATGATTTCGGGATATTATTTCACGGCTGGTTGATCAGGATCTTATGAGTCAGAATACATATCCATGCATGCCACCGAAGGAGAGTCAATCAATCCAATCAGATTGAATCCCAATTTTAGGAAAGAGGGGATTGCGTCCGGATTCCTTCCTTGAGAGAATCATAAAGAGCGAATCAATTCAATAAGATTACATCTGATTAAAAAAAGAGAGGATTGTGTCTGGTTTTTTAATGGGAGAGAGAAAAATCCAATAGAAGAGGGTGGTGGGAGGTGAGACAGAAAAAAAAACAATGTACCAGGCTAGTAACTCCCCATTAGGATGTGAACGTGAGGGAGATGGTAAGTCCTTGCACCGCAAGGAGATGATTACGGGATATTATTTCACGGCTGGTTGACCAGGATCTTATGACTTAGGTGGTGTTTGTTTCTCTAGTCCTAGGACTTTTTCTAGTCCCAACTAAAAAGTCCCTAGTCCCTAAAAAGTCCCTCCCTGTTTGTTTCCAGAGACTAAAAAGTCCCTAGTCCCTTCCTAGAGGTTATTAAATGACCATGTTGCCCCTAGTATATAGAAAAATAACAATCAAACAGCACCATGGGGTGGCGGGCCAATGGGTGCATGGAGGGGCATTGTTGGAAAAGTCCCAAAAAGTCCCAAAAAGACTCTCCTTGAGAGTCTTCTTCATTTAGTCCCAAATGCCTAGTTTAGTCCCTAAAAAGTCCCTCCCGTTTGGTAAAAAAGTCTCTAAGAGGGACTTTTTCTAGTCCCTACACAAAAAAGTCCCTGGAAACAAACACCCCCTCAGAATATATATCCATGCATGTCACGGAGGGAGAGTCAATCAATCTAATCGGATTGCATCCCAATTTTTGGAAAGACGGGATTGCGTCTGGATTCCTTCCCTTGAGAGACTCATAAAGCGCGAATCAATTTAATAAGATTACATCTGATTTAAGAAAAGAGAGGATTGCGTTCGGTTTTTCAATGGGAGAGAGAAAAATCCAATAGAAGAGGGTGGTGGGAGGTGAGACGAAAAAACCCAAACAAAAATAAACCAGTGTTCCAGGCTACCAACTCCTCCATTAGGATGTGAACGTGAGGGAGATGGTAAGTCCTTGCACTGCAGGGAGATGATTTCGGGATATTATTTCACGGCTGGTTGACCAGGATCTTATTACTCAGAATATATATCCATGCATGTTATTGAGGGAGAGTCAATCAATCTAATCGGATTGCATCCCAATTTTTGGAAAGAGGGGATTGCGTCCGGATTCCTTCCCTCGAGAGACTCATAAAGAGTGAACCAATTTCATAAGATTACATCTGATTTTAGGAAAGAAAGGATTGCATCCGGTTTTTTAATGGGAGAGGGAAAAATCCAATACAAGAGGGTGGTGAGAGGTGAGACGAAAAAACCGCACGAAACTAAACCAGTGTACCAGGCTACCAACTCCCAGTAGAGATTTTTTGAAAGAGGGGATTGCATCCGGATTCCTCGCTCGAGAGACTCATAAAGATCGGATCAATTTAATAAGATTAATCTGATTTTAGGAAAGAGAGGATTGTGTCTGGTTTTTAATGCGAGAGAGAAAAATCCAATAAAAGAGGATGGTGGGAGGTGAGACGGAAAAAAACCGAATAAAAATAAACCAATGTACCAGGCTACCAACTCCCCCATTAGAAGTACAGATACACTTGCATTTGCGAGGGCCACAATGCTTGTTGTGAAAAAGATAAACTAGGCAGCGCATTTGTGGGGGCCACTGTGATATTTTGCATAAATCTATTTTGGAGGATAAATCTCACATTGATTAGCATGGATATCTTCTCTTACTTTCATATATACGAATAACTAGCTATACATGGTGTTCTAATAATGTCATAATTTCCTTATTTGTGTGTGGTAGGATGTCCTTACTAGCCTTGCCATGATCATTATAAATTGACATCTTGGTAGGAGCAACGTTCATACGAGCCATTGGGTGGTGGGAACTAGAAGCTAGCTAAGCATTGTTAAATTTCGCTTCAGCCACTCAATGTGGAATCCGCTATGGGTCCTCGGGCCATGGTTGCTACTGCTCCTTCTGCAGCTCGCCGACGGCAGCATGGAGGCCGTGGTGCCCTCGCCGTCAGTGCCTAGCTTCGTGACCAACCCCTTGCTCAGGACAGGGTATCACTTCCAGCCGCCCAAAAACTGGATTAACGGTAATCTCCTGCCGCGGAACTTATCTGATTGCTCTCTGGCATGTTTAAGTTTGGCTCTGTCTCCAAGCTAGCTATAGTTATGTACGTTTTTTTTGGAGAATGGCTATAGTACATGTAGTATATCGTAGGTGCATCCTACAGGTATATCTATAGAAATGGGTATACATTGTAACTAAACATTACCTCCGCCCAACAAGCCTGTCCTAGATTTGTCTAGATTCGGATGTATCTAGACGCTGATGTGCTGGTCATGACTCGTGATAATCATATAGCCCGTCTCTATTTTGGTACTTGATATACTAAGTAATTGTTCTTGCTTGTTTTATTCTTCCATGATGCTCTGTTCTAACAATTTCATTATCTCATTATTTTGGGTGGTTATGATTGCTGTCCCGGGGAAACTCATCGATGGCAGATCCGAATGGTATGACTTCTCGAACTCACTCTAATTGTATAGATGTCTTGTATTCCTAGATCCATGATGCTGAAAATATAATATATGTAGATTTTAAAGATTTTCTTAGAAATAGCAATGAAAGATGTTGGGCTAACATTCAAGTGATCTATGCTCATGAAACATCATGTTGAGACTTTTTTTGATCCGTACATGTTGATAATTTTGGAACAGGGCCACTATACTACAAGGGATGGTACCACTTGTTTTACCAGTACAACCCCAAAGGTGCCGATTGGGTCAATACACTTTGGGCTCACTCGGTTTCACGCGACCTCATCAACTGGAACGTTCTTGGTTTAGCCCTCGAGCCAAGCATCCGATCTGACCAGTATGGCGTTTGGTCTGGCTCCGCAACAATCCTCCTTGATGGCACACCAGTGTTGGTGTACACAGGGATCGACCGGCCGGACACTCCCTACCAGGTGCAGAACGTTGCCATCCCCAAGAACAAGTCCGACCCACTACTTAGGGAGTGGGTCAAACCAGACTACAATCCGATCATAGTGCCGGATTCGGGCATGAATGTGACACAATTTCGTGACCCGAGCACGGCTTGGCACATAGATGGCCAATGGGGCATACTCGTAGGCGGAGAGAAGGGCTCCCATGGTCAGGCATATGTGTATCGAAGCACCGACTTCAAGCATTGGGTTCGAGCCAAGCACCCACTTCACTCCGCAATCAACGGTATGTGGGAGTGCCTCGACTTCTTTCCGGTGCTCATGCAAGGGAAGAAAGGTCTCGACACATCCGATCATAGTGGCAGAGTCAAGTATGTGCTCAAGAGTAGCCTCGAGAAGGCTCGGTATGACTACTACACCATCGGAACCTATAATAGTAGGACAGAGCGTTATGTGCCTGACGATCTAAATGGTGACTACCACCGCCTCCGCTACGACTATGGGAAATTCTATGCGTCCAAGACATTCTTCGACCCCGCAAGGCAGAGACGGGTCCTTGTAGGATGGGCCAATGAGTCAGACACCGTTCCAGACGACATCGCCAAGGGTTGGTCCGGCATTCATGTATGACAGATCATCACATCTAGAAATTTCTGCGATTTGACTGATATAAACCAGTACTCCGAGGGAACTAATTGCTTGTGTTGCGCTTGTGGCAGGCAATCCCAAGGAAGATATGGCTTGACCCCGGTGGCAAGCAGCTCGTGCAGTGGCCCATTGAGGAGGTCGAGCAGCTGAGGCGTAAGTCTGTTAGTGTGACAAACAAGGTCGTGAAGCCTAGGAATCATTTTGAGGTTAAAGGCCTGGAGACTTACCAGGTAATTAGTACTCCACAAGGCATGATATATAGCTTCCCACTAACATTAGTTTTTGTTTTTGTTGTTGAAGAAAGCAAAAAAAAATAAAACAACCACATGATTTCGTTCACAAAGCAATGAACTCACAAAGTTTCCAATTCACATAAAGTTTTTTATAATCATAACTATAGTGAACTAAAAAAATTATAGCTATGAACTGACAAATTAAGTCACCAATCTATGGGTTTGCTCAACTTTATCAATCCACGCCTATGCATGAAATGTTTTCCTTTACCAGGCTGATGTGGAGGTGAGTTTCGAGATACCAAACCTGGAAAGGGCCGAGCCGTTCGATCATGCATTCTCGAACGATGCTCAGAAGCTGTGTAGAATGAAGGGTGCGGATAATAAGGGCGGAGTAGGTCCCTTTGGTTTGTGGGTGCTAGCATCTGCCAACTTGGAGGAGAAGACCGCGGTTTTCTTCAGGATTTTCAGGGATGGTCATGGCAAGCCGGTGGTCCTGATGTGCACTGACCCTACCAAGTAAGCATGAATACAAATATACATGCATCTCTTTTATCATTTGAAGATCGAATTAGGGGAATCTATTCAGCTTACCCAACTGATCTGTTTTTTGCCTTCTTCCGTGTCCGCTTGCAGGTCATCTCTTGGTCATGATCTTGACAAGCCAACATATGCTGGGTTTGTCAACGCCGACGTTTCATCATCCGGCGAGATCTCTTTGAGAAGCTTGGTATGTGCCCAGATTTTATATTGCAAATATGAAACTCTTTACAAGTTAGGAGTTAGGACAAGTTTACGGCTCGTTTTCTCACTAATGCTTCTGTTCTGTTGTTAGATTGATCATTCAGTCGTTGAGAGCTTTGGTGCCGGAGGCAGGACCTGCATCATATCAAGGGTGTACCCATCCATCGCCGTAGGGCAAAACGCTCATCTTTATGTCTTCAACAATGGAGATGTGGATGTCAAGGTGTCGCGCCTCAAGGCCTGGGAAATGGAGAGTTCCAAGATGAATAATACTAGTGCTTAAGTTTTGTTTCTCACCTATTTTATACATGTATACCAAATGATTTTTTAATCATTTTGATGTGTTCATAAAATGGCAGTCGTCCAAAACAAAGTTTTATTCAACATCGATGCTGTTCTGCAAGGCTGATTATTCACTAAAATCCCATTTGATTAGTCGAAGCAACCAGTTAATCCAGAAACTAGAACCAGAAAATTGTATTAGAACGACTACTCTTGGTTGATGTACAAAACTAAAACCAGAATAAGAGCAACTAATCATGGTTGTTGTACAATTAACAAATGGAGTTGCGACGGGCGGTTCCAAGGGCTCCTGTGACGCACTGGCGACGGGCGGTTCCAAGGGCTTGATCGACGTATGGGTCTGTGATTGTGCTTCCCAGATCCGATTCTTCCTCCCTTGTCCTCCCAATCCCTTCGGCCTTGTCTAGATCCTATGATTCCTTCATCTAGTCGCTGTTCGGGGTGAGCAAGGGGCGCTCTCTGGACTGCTACCCACCCTTGGCAGGGACTGGCTGAGGATCATTGGCTCTCGATGGCGAAGGAGTGTGACAGGGTGAGATCTGATGCCATGTTGGGCACTACTATGCATGGTGGCAGCGGTGGTACATCCGTTCCGGTGCTGCGAGGCAAAGGGAAAGAGACAGCGAATGGCGGGGTGTCGCCCTTGGAGGGACGTGCTTCATCTGCTGATCGGGTTGAAGAGATGATGGAACGGCTACGTCTCACTGCGGTGGAGGCGCATCCGGTGGTCCTTGATGATGAGGATGAGGCAGACCTAGTAGCCCCAGATTGTGCCCTAGTGGAAAAAGTGGTGTCTCGTAATACTCTTCATATCCAGACTATTTCGTCGGCGATGCGGCCGGCGTGGGGTAATCCGAAACGTTTTTGTTGCGGAATTTGGTACTCAGGCTGATAGGGCTAGAGTGATCGAGGGTTCGCCATGGATGGTGGGAAAGCATGCGGTGCTCCTGAAGATTTTTGACCAGAATATTCAGCCCCTTTAGGTTCAGTTTGATCGCTTAGCGATCTGGGCTCGCATTATGCATCTCCCACCGAGACTGATGAAAGCTAAGCTGAGAATGGAGTTTGCCAAACCGGTTGGGCGGATTTTGAGGATGGATTCAGATGCTGATGGTCGCTGTTGGGGTGGTTTCATGAAGGTGAGGACGGAGATTGATGTTCGTGAGCCGATCGTCCGCTACATCACTGTGGCCTCTCTCAAATTGAAGAGTACTGAAACTTTCTCTGTGATGTATGAGAGGCTGTCGTTCTTCTGCTTCTCTTGTGGCATCCTTGGTCATTCCACGATTATGTGTCCTACTCCAGGTTTGAGGGATGAAAACGGTGATCTTCTTTATGCCGCCAAGAGACTGTGTGTCAATGATGAGCATCCTCGGAGATCCGGGGGTTTAAGGTCTAGCATGGCTTCGTCTTCGGCTCATGGGGCTGGTGTTGGTGGTTTTGGTAATTCTCAGACTGCCGCCCCAGGCCGCGGTGTATCACGTGCACCCGTTGGAATGGATGTTATTGTGGGGGAGATCTCACCTCCTATCAAACAAGGGGGCTGCTCGTGGCCGTGGGCGTTCTTCACGGGGTCGTGGTAGGGGGCGTGTTAATGACCCCAGCTGTGAGTTGGTCCCTATCTCCTGAAAGAAGTCGAGGGCTGCTGGCCAAAAGAGGAAACCAAGCAAGGTTACAACTCCGTCACCGTTACTGGACTTGGGAGAGAATAGTGCTCTGGCTTTGGTTCCGGTGGTGGATGGAAATGTGGTTTGTCAGAATGAGGATCGGAATACTGTTACTGAATCTAACAAGAAACAACGTGTCTCAAACTCTCGATACCGACCCTCCCTTCTCTTCCTTTCTGAAACAAAGATGAGCGATACTCGTGTGAGGAACTTTATGTGGTCCTTGGGTTTTTCTGGCTGTTTTGCTGTTAGTAGTGAGGGCCTCAGTGCTGGACTTGCTTTGTTCTGGACGTCTTCTACTGAGGTGACAATTAAGGCTGCTAACAAGCGTTGACCCTACCTTCTCTTCCTTTCTGAAACGAAGATGAGGGACACTCGTGTGAGGAACTTTATGTGGTCCTTGGGTTTTTTCTGGCTGTTTTGCTGTTAGTAGTGAGGGCCTTAGTGCTGGACTTGCTTTGTTCTGGACGTCTTCTACTGAGGTGACAGTTAAGGCTGCTAACAAGTGTTGCATTGACACACATGTAAAGATCAATGATGGTGAGGTATGGCGTGCATCTTTTGTATATGGGAAGCCCCGGAGAGAAGACCGTCCGCATTTTTGGGAGTTTCTCCATCACCTACAACCTTTGTGGGATGGCCCCTGGATTTGTTGTGGAGATTTCAATGAGGTGCTAGCTCAGGATGAACACTGTGATCCTAGGGACCGGTCGGAATATCAGATTGAAGCCTTTAGAAAATGTTTGTTGGATTGTGGTTTAACGGACTTGGGCTTCTCGAGACCGAAATTTACGTGGTGCAACAAACAAGACCCAGATTGCCATGTCAAGTGTCGGTTGGATCGCGTTGTTGCAAATGTGGCTTTCACTAGCATGTTTGATATTTGTGGGGTTGAGAATCTTATTGCCACCTCTTAGGATCATTACCCCGTACTCGTGTCGCTGGATAACAGCTCTCGTCAGAATCAGGCACCCCCTGTTCAGCAGGGCTTCAGATTTGAGGCCATGTGGCTGCGGGCTGATGACTAAAAGGACACTCTTGAACAGGCTTGGTTAGATGTGCGGGTGAGTTAACCATCCCTGGAGTCTACTTGGTCTAATCCGAAACACGTTGCTGGCTCCTTGCGGTCCTAGAGCAAGGAGGCCTTTGGATGCATTCGAAGGAGAATAGGGAAGCTGGAGCGCCAACTTGCCACTATTAGGGCTTCGCCTCCTTCTCCTTCTCTTCTGGCTGAGGAATGATCGACCGAGAGTCAACTCCGCGAGCTCCTTGAACTTGAGCAAATCATGGCACGACAATGGTCTTGTATTGATTGGCTCAAGGCGGGTGATCGCAACACTGATTTCTTCCACGCTAGGGCGACTGCCCGTAGGCGAACGAACATGATACGTACACTCGCTGGTTAGGGAAGATGGTTCTTGCTGCACTTCCCAGGGGGAGATCAAGAGCATGGTTAAGAGTTTCTATGATAAGTTGTTTACTTCGGAGCCATGCCATGCTGCAGACAGGGTTATTGAGGCAATACCTGACAAGATTACTACGGAGATGAATGAAGAACTCTGCAGACCGTACTCTAATGATGAGATCAAATCTGCCTTGTTTCAGATGGGTCCAACAAAGGCACCGGGCCCAGATGGGTTTCCAGCTCTCTTCTAGCAAACCCATTGGAGTTTGCTTCAGGAGGATATATGTCAGACTGTTCGGGGATTCCTGGAAGGTAGGCCTATTCCTGACGGCTTTTGCGACTCTGTGGTTGTTTTAATTCCTAAGACTATGAGACCTAAGCACTTGAAGAATTTCCATCTAGTCAGTCTTTGCAATGTTCTTTATAAGATTGCCTCTAAGGTCCTGGCCAATCAATTGAAAGTGTTCTTGTCGGTTGTGGTGTCAGAGTGTCAGAGTGCTTTTGTGCCAGGAAGATTGATCACGGACAACACACTTATTGCTTATGAGTGCTTACACACTATTAGAAGGCAGCGAGTGAAACAGCCTTTCTTTGCTCTTAAGATCGACATGATGAAAGCCTATAACCGTGTGGAGTGGAGCTATTTGCATGCTTGTCTGTGTAAGTTGGGTTTTTCCCCTGCGTGGATTGACTCTGTTATGAGATGTGTCACCAACGTCTGTTATGTTGTCCGAGTCAATGGTGAGCTCACTGATCCGGTGGTTCCTTCTAAAGGCATCCGTCAAGGTGACCCAATTACTCCCTACTTGTTCCTCTTATGCACTGAAGGTTTATCTAGTCTGCTATTCCAGAAGGAGTGTTGTGGCGAGCTACATGGTATTAAAAACGGCCGGCAAGGCCCCTCTATCTCACACCTCCTATTCGCGGATGATAGCATCTTCTTTGCTAGGAGTGACCAACGTAGTGTGGACTCATTGGAAGCTGTGTTAAAATCATACTGCGAGGGATCGGGCCAAGCCATCAATAAGGATAAGTCTTCTACCTTCTTTGGACGACACTGTCCGGAGAGTGTCAAGAACAGAGTAATGAACCAGTTAGGGATTCACAATGGGACTTTTCATGATTCTTATCTTGGTATGCCTGCTGAGGTTGGTAATTCTCCCACCAACACATTTAAATTCTTGACAGACAGAGCCTGGCAGAACATTTTTGGGTGGTCCGATCGGCCACTGTCAAGGGCTAGGAATGAGACTCTTCTGAAATCCATAACACAAGCAATCCCAACCTTTGTCTCGAGCTGTTTCTGCCTTCCGAAGGCCACGTGTGATAAATTCAGGCAGATTGTTTCTAATCAGTGGTGGGGTAGAGAGGATGGGAAGAAGAAGATTCACTGGAGATCTTGGTCATGGATCTCGACCCCGAAATCACTTGGAGGGATGGGCTTCCGTGATATGGCTTTGTTTAATCAAGCTTTACATGGGAAACAGGGATGGATGCTTCTTACTGAGCCGAGTTCTTTGTGTGCACGGCTCCTGAAGGGTAGATACTACCCTAATAGCAGTTTTTGGAATGCTCCTGTACCTCAGACAGCTTCGGCTACTTGGCGTGGTATTATTCATGGTCGTGATTTTCTTAAAAGAGGGGTACAGTGGGGCATTGGTAATGGACGAGACACAAAGATCCTCTCTGATCATTGGATTCCATCTACACCTCCAGGTATGTTGCAGCCTCTTTCGCCTATACCAGCTTCTGCTACTGTTCACTGCCTTATCAATGACGAGCAAGGGGCGTGGGAGGAGGAGTCTGTACGAGCCTTTTTTCCGGGAGGAGTGGCGGACAACATTCTGCAAATACCAATCAACAGAAACAGTGGAAATGACTTTGCTCGCTGGCCGTTTACCAAGTATGGAGTTTATTCTGCCAAGTCTACGTATAATATGGCGAGGACCTGTAGTTTTCTGAATGAGAGGAGAAAATCTGGTTTGGGTCAGTGCTCTAGCTGGCCCGGGGAGGAGAAACTATGGAAAGCCTTATGGCGTGTCAAGGTCCCCGACAAGATGAAGATTGTTCTCTGGCGTCTAGCTCATGACTGCCTTCCCTCTGGTGACCAACTTCGGCGACATGAGATTCCTACGCGAACAGACTACTGTTTTTGTGGTGGAACATGCTCTGCCATTCTGCCCACATCAGATTCGGCGACATCAGATTCCTACGCGATCAGAGTGTGGAACATGCTCTGCTATTCTACCCACATGCTCGTGCTATATGGGATGTGCTTAAGGCATCATTCAACATCAGGCTACGGCGGTCCTCCTTCACATCTCCCAAGTAGTAGCTCTTCGACTTCCTTTCTAGCTGCTCGGATCAGGAAGCGACGATCATCACTGTCTCCATATGGCGTATCTGGGAGGCGCGGAACGCGGCGAGGAATGAGCCGATGCCGCCTCCGCCGGTGCGCACTGCTACCAGGGCCAAGGCTTACATTGACCTGATCCTCCAACACCTCTACAAGCCTGTACTTGCTTCCAGGCGTGAGACCTCGTATACTGATCGTCAATGGTCTCCGCCGTCGCAAGGTATAGTGGTGGCTTTCTCCGATGCGGCTGTGTCGGTGGAGCAACATAAATCCGGAATAGGGGTGGTGGTGCTCAACCATGAGGGCTTGTGTGTAGGTGCCTGTTCTGATCCGTTGAGGGGTGCACTGTCTCCAGAGGTAGCTGAGGCCTTAGCACTCCGTCGAGCGGTTCGTTTTGCATGTGATGAGGGATTTGATGATGTTATCTTCAACACAGATTGCCTCTCGATGGTGCAGCGCTTGAAATCTTCTTCTAGTGACCGCTCGGTGGTGGGTTCTATTCTCATGGACGTCAAAGTGATGGCAAATGGTCTTTCTTCTGCAACTTTCCAGCATGTTCGTCGGCAGTACAATGTTTTAGCTCATGTCTTAGCTAGATCTAGTTTGAGCTCTACTAGTCCATGTACTTTTCTTTCTGCTCCGGATTGCATCCAGGAGACTCTTTGTAAATTTGTTGCTTGATCAATAAAGACCGACGTTCTCTAACAGAAAAACAAATGGAGTTGCGCATTATTCTACCTAAAATGACGTCAAACTCCATTTTATTGCTACTCTTTTTTGTTGCAGAAAAACTACAATTATACTTTTACATTTATTTGGTTTATTTCTTCTCCTTTCCTTATTTTTTTCATTGTAGTAATATCTTTTATAAACTATTTGCAAATGATTTTTTATATTCACTTATTTTTAAGATATATGCATGTATTTCTAAAGAGTGTTCAAATATTTAGATAATGTTCCTATAACTACAAAAAGGTTTTCGTAATTTTTAAAAATGTTCATGAAACTAAAATGTTCACACATTAAAACACATTATGCAGTTTTTAAAATTGTTCATGTAATTGTATAGTGTTAGTGTATTCTACAAAAATGTGTCAATAAATTTTAAAAGGTTTGATTTGATTCTACAAATTCTTCATGGAATTTAAAAATTGTTCACACATATTGTAAGCAGGTATTTCTCAAAATATATTTTACATTAAAAACAATTAGAAAAGGAAGATATAATAAAAAAATATATAAAGCAAAATAGGAATAACAAAATGAAAAGGGAACAAAAGCAGCAAAAAGGAACCTAAAAGCAACTAACACCAGAACCAGATTAAAGTCTCCTTCGATTAATAGAAGTGAACAGATAATCCAAAAAGTTTATTTTTTGCGACCAAAATTTCCAATTTTCCAATCTATTCATCAACCATGGCAGTACAAAGAACACAAGAGGTAATAAAAACACCAAGTCTATGAACCACCTAACGACAACTACAAGCACTGTCGTGAGCCGAAAGCGTGCCACCGTCATTGCCCCTCCTCATCGAAGTCGGGAAAACCCTGTTGTGGTAGATAGTCAGGAAGTCGTCGTGCTAAGGCCCCAAAGGACCAGCGCACCAGAGCAGCAACCTTCGACGACGCTATTCACACCATCGGGACGGGGATAGGACATGGGAGCCATTATTCCTATTGAGGGGCATCGCCACCGCCACATAGCCCAACCAAGACGTTGAACCTAACAAAAACGTGAACGAGGTCCCTCCCGCCGGTGAGCGGCCGAGATGCACCACACCTCCACGGTCCAAAGGCCAGCGGAGGTGGGGAGAATCGATGGTGGTGCCAGTGGGAGGAGGAAGGATACTTTCTTGAGGAGGCGGAAAGACAGCCATCTAGCATAATAATGGAAGTTTAACCATCATAAGAGGTAGTGATCATAGTTGTTGTACTATAAATGTTCTGAATCATGCAATGTTATACTTAAAAAGAAAGAAATCCTACTCGACAGCTCCTCGTTGTTTTTAGAACTTGGGGAGTATCCCTTCCGTAAAGAAATATAAGAGCGTTTAGATCACTATTTCTTTACAAAAGAAGGATATATATCACCCTGGGTGAATAATAGTTAATCTTCTCCCTTATTATTACAGCGCTTCACCATATATTTTTGGGTTAATTTGATAAATGTCACTCCAAATCTGTCGATTCCGAGAAATGCCACTGCAATTTCCAAACTTTGAAAAATGCCATTTCATGCCATTTTCAGTGGCATTTTTCAAAGTCTGCAGTGGTGTTTTTCAAAGTTTGCAAAAATTGAAGTGGCATTTTTTAAAGTTTGGAGATTGCAGTGGCATTTTTATGAATTGTCATAATTGGAGTGTCATTTATCTAATTAACCCTATATTTTTTGTTCTACAAATTAGGTCTTACATCGGAAGTTGGTAGAACATAAGAAAATGTATATTAGTAAAAGAAATTATTTTTCATGATGTAAAATTTCAAACGTAAAACGTAGCATGAAAATATATAAGGTGACAAAGATGTGTGTGTGTGTGTGTGTGTGTGTCATTTTTTTGTGGTTTTGTGACTTATATCTTCATTTCCTTTCATCAATTTTTGTGTAGTGAATCTATATCTACGTAAATATTTGTATAACGAACGTAATTTATAATGAATTGACATAAGAATATGTCCGGTGCAAAATAAATTATTCTGCACCTTGGGTGATGAATAGCTTTATTATCATATTATTACCCATATGTAATGGAATATCTGTGTACAATGCCCGAGTCATCCTGTCTTGTGGGCGACCCTATAAATCACTCACTCCGGATGAGAAGGAGCACTAGCCCACAATGCCTCACATGGCCTGGGTCCAGATAGCAATAAAAATGCAATGCTTGTTTACCTATTCTCCTTTTGGTTCCTCTCTTTCTTTCTTTTTTTACTTTAGTAATAAAATTTTGAGACCTATTTACACATATCAAAGAAAATGTTATATTATTTATGAAGAATGTGCATGTATTTATAAAAAGTGTTCAGGATGTTTCCAAAAACAATTATGTAATTAATCAAAGGTTTTCATAATTTTTCAAATTGTCAAGTACTCCCTCTGTACCGAAATACTTGTAGTTGGGGAAAAGTAGTACAAGTTCCCCCAACTACAAGTATTTGGGTCCAGAGGTAGTACTTTTAAAAAGTATTCAAGCATTTAAGTATATTCACGTAATTTTAAAACTGATCGTACATTTAAAACCGTTCTCATAAGTGAAAATCATTCATACATTTTTATTGTATGTATAATTTTTTTTAAATCATGCTTTTTAAAATATGTCCAAGTAATTTCTAAAATAATCCATATTTTTAAAAAAAATTATTTATATCATTTTTTATATTAAAAAGGCTAAGTTAAAAGGAAAAAAGATTCATAAAAGTGAAAACAGAAAAAATTAAAGTAAGAAAAATTAGCAAAAATTAACATGCTTTTATAAATATTCAGGTTATTTTTTAAAAACTTGTCATGGTATTTTAGAAATGTTCGTGGAATTAAAAATGTGGTCATGCATTGTTTTAAAATGTTTACGTTATTAGAAAAACTGTTCACATATTTAAAAGAAATTCACAAGATTTTTTAGAAAATAGTAATAGAAAAAGTATGTTCCTGTATTTGTCCAAAAAAACCGACCTAAACAGGATAAAGGGGAAATGGAAAAGACACAGAAAAGGAATGAAGTAAAAGGAAAGGAAAAATAAAAACATAAGATGAAATAAAACCATAAGGAAAAGAATTAAAAAAACACTGAAACCAGATTTAAAGCCCTCTTTGATTAGCAGAGGTGACCAATTAATCGAGAAAGCATAACTAGAATAAGAACGGCAGATAATGGTTGTTTGTACGATTATTAATCTGAGTCATGGGTTATTGTACGCATAAAGTTGCAAAACACTGCTCTATTGCTACTTTTTTTATGTCATGACGTATATGGTGTTCGTGGGCAGTATATACATAGTGTGTAATTGTCCATATATCATGTTGCAGATGTTCATATTTTTATAAATTTGGTCAAAGTTTACAAAAGGCAACTTAGCACAAGACTAATATACAATGTATTCTGAATCAGATGTTAGTTGTCTGTCCTGTGTGTTGAGCAACGATCAATGAATTAGTTCAACAAGTGGTGCTGAAAAATACACTTTATTTTCCAGCAGTGTTCCAGAGAACCATAAGTGTGTGCGCTATTTTCCCAACAATAGACAGATAGATTATAATAGTGCGCATCTAGCTGTGGAGGTTGGAAAAAAAATAAGGAGAAACAAAACCATAAGAAAAAGAATAAAAAATGAAACAAACACTAAAACCAGATTAAAGTCCTCTTTGATTAACGGAAGTAACCAGTTAATTGAGAAACTATACCCAGAATAAGATCGACCGATAATGGTTGTTGTACAATTATCAATTTGAGTCATGAGTTATTGTACGCAAAAACATGCAAATCACTGCTCTATTGCTACTTTCTTTCAGGTCGCGATATCTATGGTGTTCATGGTAGTCTATATATACCATATAACTATCCATATATGGTATTTTAGCCGTTCATATGCTTTATAAATGTGTTTAAAGCTAAGAAATTTGACTTGTATTCTGAAATGGAGGGAGCATATCAGACGCTAGTTGTCTATCCTGTGTTGAGCAACCATCCATGAATTAGTTCAGCAAGTGGTGCTGCAAATTACACTTTAATTCCAGCATAGTGTTTCAGAGAACAGTAAATGTGCTTGTGCGCTAATTTCCCAACATAGATAGACAGAAAGATTATAATCGTGTGCATCTAGATGTGGAGGTCGGACACTATTTAACTTCCATTCCCCCCTCGAAAACAAAGAAGTATATATATAACGTATAAATTAGGAGTTATCAAAGTTTATAAATCATCATGTGACCTAGAGTATGGTAAAAATGACACAAGCAAAGATACTTGCAAATATGTGTATATACTCGAAGTATAGTGTATGAATAGGTCAAGCAACTAATTAAGTTCTTTGTCACGTACTCACCTCACGTCTAGAAAAACTTACAAATGCTCTTATCAGTTATCACATTAGCCAGACTAGTTTAAAATACCTCGATCAATATATATACATATACATTCACATGGACGTAGATATATAGATGGATCATATCACGTATAGCCAGGGTGTTCGATCAGTTGGGTATGAGCTTGAAGTGGGGCTTCTGCATGGACGGGGTTGGGTCGTAGGTGCCGTAGTCACTGGTGGTGACGTCCTTGAGCATCCGGGAGTGCACAGGCTGTGCCATAGCTGCTTCGTCCTGGGCCTCTCCTTGCTGACCAAGAGACTCCTCCCGATCTACAATGAAGCTCGGCCGCTGTCTCCCTGAAAACAGCAGAATCATCCATCAAACCTTGTAAAAAAACTAAGAACCCAGAAGAAAGTGCATCTGTTTTCTCATGACCCAGACCCACAGGCACAGCATGCGTGGATCACCTAATTAATTAAGCCGCAGCTCGACATCTAGCTTGTTCCCTTCAATCTCTTGATGCATTTGTAACAGTAAGAAAACAAAAATACATGTCGTGGCCATGTGCGCTAGGACCTAGGCAGGAACTGCACTGCACTATACTCTACATCACATGTAGATGCAAGGGTTTGAAGCAGCAGGAAACCAGATCAAGAACTTCTTAGATTCTTCGTCCAAAAGGGATTTACTGGCTATCTAGAACGAAGGACAAGACAGTCACACGAACCTGCCAGGGAAGTGGAGAGCAGCAGGGCGAAGAAGGCGAGGGCGAAGAGGGAGGCGGATCTCCGGGGCATCCTCATCTCCGGGTTACTCACGCGATGCATGCGCTCTCCCTCCCTCAGTAGTAACGCATGGAAGGCGTGAACCAGCGTCAGACGCTCGAGGTGAAGGTGAAGCAGAGGCCTCTTCTTCCACCTAGAAAGCAGAATATATAACTGGGTAGTTAGGCAATGCCTTACGCGCGGCGCGACAAATAATGCGAATCCCACTCACTGCCTCTGAGCAAGTTCCAAAGGGATGATGTAGGAATTTCGATATTTTTCATTTGTTTTGACTGGGGCAAAAGTGGAGGGCCGGCAGGTTCCGTATGGAGTTTTCAGGGCGGTTGGTCACCGTGGTCGCTTGCTCATTTTCAGTTCTGGTACGGTGGCGGTTATTACCAGGCAGTGGCTGACAAGTGCACCATGCCAAATGGCTTCTTTTGGTTAAAAACTAGGTGTGTTCTGCACTGTTTTTCTTTCCTTTTTCTGGCGCTGCTTTGCCGCGTGTTTTAGGGGACTGGCTAAGCTAATTAAGTGGTCTCTGGCTCTGGTTAGTGCCACCGGTGGTTGCATGACTAAAAGCCGGTCGTATTTGCAGGACGGATTCCCGGGTTCAGAATCAGATACCGATCGGCTTTCATCCATCAACATGCACGTTGCTACTTGTGGTAACTTAACTCTAGGGCCTTTAGGAGCATACCATGTGCTGAAAGCATAGCGCACCAAGTTTCTCCTCAGATCCAGCAAGCCTAGCATGCATCTCTTTCAGAAATCCACCACCATGACACACCCTAAATCGGCTCTACACACCCAAGCAGGCAATTCATCTTTGGCTTGCAGGAAAGGTAAATCGATCCTTGACGCCGTTTCTCGGGCCAACATTTTTGTCGTGACCGATGAACCGGGGAATCATACGAGATAAAAAGCAAACCATTGACATGGTTCCAAAGAAAAGCAAACCACCTTTGAGTGTTAAAAATGGCAAGTAGGCTGAGATGAGGGTAAGAGCAGTGGGACAGTGTACTGCATTGTTCAGGGTGTGTGCGTGGATCACATACATAGGGCTAGACAATGGGCAGTGCTCAGGCATGTCCTCTCTCTGTCACCATGCTTTCAGTCGGTTAGCATATTCCATCTCCATGCCAGAGGAACAGCTGAAAGGTAAATCCATCGACCCGACGCTCCTCGGTCGCGTGACGGAACAGAAACTGCGAGACAGCAAGGAGAATTTCAAAACCTGATTTGAGTGGAGATAGTGCTGCTGATGATGCCCAGGTAGAAAGTAGCAGGCAAGCACACTGTGGTCAGGAGCCAGTACCAGTAGTGGAGCATAAAGCCAGAGCACCACTACGAGCATACACACAAAGTATTCGATCGGATGTCGTCTTTACGGGCGAGCAGACACTAATTAGACACACTGGTTGGCGACGGCAAAGCCATGGCCGTGCTTTTGGTTTTCCTTTAATTTGCTTTGCCACCCCCTCCTCCTGTGATCCATTCATCTTTGGGTGTAGCTAAAGAGATGGTTGGGTGTGATCAGGGAACTGCGTGTGGGGCTGCGAGATTTGGACCTGACAGTTTTAGGAGCACTCAGTGGGCATCATGGGATCAAAGCTGCTTTTGTTTCTGTCTAGTGCGTTGGGGCAGACCAAGCACTGGTGGTCGACGATGCCTGCTTTAATCCTTGCGTGGTTTCATGGGCGCAAAGAATGCCAGCGGCGAACATGCAAGATTAAAGGTACCCATGACCTCAACAGTCAGTTCTGCTCGACTGACTGTTGAGGTGGGTAGTACACTTGATTAGTACTAGTAACCAAAAATCCATCAACGCATATTTATCAGGAGGTTATGACAGTCAAGTCAGCAAAACGAGCACATTCATTATCAAGGCAAACTTGAAGTAGTCACCTGCATATTCTCCATATCATATGCGTTGACCCCTACAAAATAAGTTCCAGCGATGCAAAGTTGAAGTTGACTTATTCCATGAAACATGTATGTGAATATCTTTATCATTCTGGAAACAGGTGGATTGCATCTCTCACCCTCAAATCCTTGACAACACATTCAAATTCGAAATATTCAAACGATAAACCTGGAAGTTTGAGGAAAAGGTGTTTCTTTCTTGTCAAGTTGCCATACAAGTTCATTCTGACGATATTCCCAGCATATCCATCAGAGGACCCAACACCTGTCTGCAAAATATGTGTTGGATATAATTGATCATTTGCAAGAAATATATCTGTGGTTGCAGCATAAATATTAAGGGATATTTATGAAGGAATTTCATAAAATATAGCAAATGTTCTAGCAAAATGCATCGGCAAGTAGAAAAGAAACAGATAAGTTTTTGGCATCAACTGCAAAAGGGCGAGTGCAGTGCCCTTCAGTTTGCAAATATCACATAAAATTTACAATCCAATCAATTTAGTATATACATTCACTTTACATTTTACCAGGCATAATTTGGAAATAATTTATGGTAAACCAGTAAATGAATAAATCAGACAAAAATAGTAACTCAGTTTGTACTACAAAGTTAGAAAATCTAAGAAAATGCTTACAATCAGAAATTAATTAACCAAGTTCTCCTATCATGCAAGTAATGTCCCTGCAAACCATGTAGTTTGAATCCACAACTTCAAACCATGTAAACTATCACTAGTACAAAACGGGGTTTTGTGGTGGTTTTGGTACACAATCCTCAGGCGGTTTTGTCTACTGTCTCTAGCAAACCAGAGCTACTACTCGTGTTATTGGAGGTGGTTGAGAAACCAACTGGGGAAATACCTATCTGAACAGTCAATTCTTGCGACAGAACAGACTAGAATGATTTGCAATCTCAGTAGCCTCGGCTCGAAGTTTCAAAACTTGTCAAAATGTCAAGTTTTAGTAGTTCAAACTTGGTGAAGTTTCAAAACTTGTCTAAATGTATTCAAAAGTGGGTTTGCTTCAAAACCCTCGTAACAAGTAACATGATTATGCAAACAAAATATAAATTGGATTTTCGATTCAAAAGATATGATAAATTCAAATTTAGAAGTCAAAAGGGAAAAGCAAGGGAGGTGGGGTGAGCAGAGCATGCACTCTCTGCCAAATGTTTTTTTTGCGGGTAACTCTCCGCCAAATGTTGTACAAAAAACTGCATGCATGGAGTAATTGGACTCTAATAACAAAATAAGTTTCCGAATCTTGACACAATCATGTGGCTACATGCATGCTCCCACACGCCCATGCTACAAATCGTCTCCCAAGGAGGACATCTCATTGCAGCCACTAGATAAATTCGCCTCTCGTCTAGCCGAGAGTGGTAATTTCTTCAACATAATAAGTGCCAAGAAAAATATTGTGGACAACCGAACCTCCCTTTGAAGGATGGACTAGGACCCAAGCAACTTCCACGTCATCATAGGGGCTAGCGTGGATGGTTGTGATTCACCGAGATCTTCTCTTAAGGCTTTCATGGTATCTATTTTTCTTCTTTGTCAATTTTTTCTTACCTCTCTGTCATTCGAACTTCTCGACAAAGTCTCATCACGGGCATATCCATAGAGCTATGCCTCTTCTGCCCCTCGTAAAACCTAGGTACTTAAGGTTTCCCAAGACCTCTTAGAACACATCTCCTTTGAAGTGGTTAGCTTGCCTTAGTTGCTTCGTCGAGGTCCACCTTAAAAGCAAGACATTGACATGCAAACATAGCATGGGAAAGAAATTCGAAAGCAATGAGCGAATTTCTTGGCATCTCGTCAAGTGATTGTGGGCCTCACCATTCACGTGGTTACTAAAATCAAGCATGTTTCTGTAATCGAGGAGGCTTCAGAGGCCCTTGGTCTCGCTCAGCATCTCGTCCCCTCAAATATGTGGTATGTAATTTTTGGGGTTTATTTGGAGGTTGTTGCCTCCTTGTTCTCTTGTTCCCATTTCTTGGCCATGAGTGGCGGAGCTAGAGCAAGGCCGAGTGGATCGTGGCCCGCCCAGCCCATGTTTTTTTAATTGTACACCTACTTTTGGGCCATGAAAAAACAAGGACAATACTTATTTCCTCCAGTCGGCCTGCCCAACTACTTGGGCCAAGCTCCGCTAATGTTGGCCATGTCGGCATACCCTATAGTATGCAAATGGTTGAGTGCATGTTTAGTTGGCGAGTTCCTTATGTGCCAATATTTCACTTGGAATTCCTTGGTGGTCTTCTAGCGCACGAATTCATCCAACACTTCGTCCTTAATATATGGGCATTGGCCAAAGGGCAAAAAATATAGATCAATGTTACTTCGTCACCAATGTATTCTTCGATCCACTACTTGAACGCATTTGAAGTAGTCAAAATATAGTTGCTCGTTCGGCAGGCTTCTCGTGTTCATCTTTTAAGCGGAAGTATCCCATGATCTCTTTAATGATGTCCATGCGTTGATTCTTGACACGCTTCTAGTGATAAACGGTGAAGTGCACTCATCCTATCATTATCTAGTGAAGTCATAACCTCATTGAACCTATTGATTGTGGACCCTCGCATGATTGTTTTGTTTAGTAGGAAATGATAGTCTAGGTGACGAATGAGAGCCAGTACTATCCCTCCACAAGCGTCAAATGTAAAAAAAGTAATTAGTTCATGTTATACACTTATAAGTGATTAAATCTAAATATTTGGTATATATTTAAAGCAAAATTTAAACATTAAGAGTTATATTATGTAATATTATGTCCACTAACCATTATATTCACAAAACCCATAAATATATACACTGAATTAAATCTGTCATATCTACAAAATCATTTATATCGAGAAATATATACAGTGAATCCATCCTATCAACAACTATATCCATTAATTGTACAAAAGAAACTATATCCACTAATCATATAAAAACTATAAAGAGTATCCACCAATCATATGAGTGAATACAGTAATCATAAACTAATGCACCAAATCCATCTTATCAACAACTATATCCACTAAGCATACAAAAAATTATGAACTATAAATACACGATAATACAATACATATAAGTGCTTCTAGCTCCCCCCTTTGTCCGTGGTGGGCAAGGGAGATTGCATCTCCGACGTCGTAGCATCAGCTTTGTGGCTGGTTTGGTAAAAGAGTTGGCAACATGTTCATTAGAAGATATGAACCAAACATCGAGAGCTTTGAGTGCAATCTTCTCTCAGGAAAATAAAATCGAATTCATTGTGTGTTGTGTGTTGTCAGTGTGAACCATCACCTAGGTTATCACACCACAACATCGACACTTGGGAAGTAGGATATCACCTCCTTAAGAAGTGACTGAATTTAAGTTACTTCAGCAGCATTATTTACACGGGTCTTATATTCTTCTTCTTCACTGGAACGGAACGAGACTGTTGGCAACTTTCTTGAGGTCCAACATATAAAAGGATGGCCCAAAATACAATGCAAAGCTGAATGATCACTAGATTAATAATCTTGGGAATTAAGCTTTTCACATCTTCTGGAGAATTCAAATTTACAACCCTAAATGTACACACAACTTTGTTCGAATCATTTTTGCAAAAAAAAAAATCGCTCCAATCTAACCAGAGTTGGTATCGGTGGCTCTTTCGATGATATGACAATGTGAGACACAAAGCACACACTATTAAAAATCCAAAGTTCACACTAACAATGATGAAACTCAAAATTATTCTTCCTTTTCACATATCAACGATATAAATTAACAAAAATATGGATTAAATTCTATTGAATGCTATAAAAGTTGAGAATCAAACCTGTATTCTTAGTAGGAAAACAAAAAGATTGAGAAATTGGGGTGCTCAAGTTAGGGTTGTTGATTAGCGAGGCAAGATATGGCCACAGTGACGAGTGCAGATTTTTGGAGGTCGAGCTCTAGTGAGCTCGGTATTTTGAAAATATGAAAAAGGCATATTTAAAAGTTTGAAACAATTCTGAAAAAAATATATCCATGGAAACATGTAAGTATTCCACAAGAACGTGTTAAATTTCGTCAAAAAGTGTTGTGATTTGTAGGCTGTACAAAAAAACAAAATTCTAGCCCAATAACAAAAATGAAAGGCCCATTTAAAAATGCATATTTGTCTTTTTCTGTAAGCCACATGTAAAATTATAATGCTGCAAAATTTTGCACATACGTAATCTGCACGTGTGTTGACAAATAAATTTGGAAACTTTCGTGCACCGAAAAAATAAAATTTGAAAACGAGCTCATTGAAGCTCGGCCTTCGTTGGCATTTTTCGCACAGTGACCGCCTATTGGACGTATGTATGCGCCAATAGGCTGAGTAATGGGCCTGCCTGTTCTGGCGATGGCTCACTTGAACGATTTTCCTTTTTTTTCTTTTGGAAAACTGGCTGTTGGATGTTTCTCTTCGGGTTTTTCCTTTTTTCTTTCTAAAAGAATATTCGGTGTATTTTTAAAGGTAATGTGTGTATTAAATATTTGTTCCACATGTGTTTAAAAATCACCATAGATTTGTTTTTAGTTTGTATTAGAAAATGTTCACATTGTATATTAGAAAAAAGTTCATCGTACCATAAAAAAATCCTCCATATAATATAAAAATGTCATCATATATTCGAAAAGACACTTTTCAATACAATATGTTCAGTCCGTATTAATAAAATATTCACCGTGTAATTAAGAAAAGGAAAAAAGAAAAATGGAAGTAAAAAACCCATAAGAGAAAATAATAAACATAAAACCGTAAAAAATGAAAACAAAAACCAACTGGAAAACCAAAAAAATAACATGCAATAGCTTATTGCAAGATATATGCACCTCTCACCTCTAGCATCCGCGTACATAGGCTGGACGAGCAAGGGCGCAATGAGTAACGGTTCTCTTTATAGGACTTGCCTTCAGTGCGCACTTTCTTTCTGGTTTCCAACTGTTTCCTGTTTGGTTCGGTTTTCTTACAATTTTATTTTTATTTTTATTTCCTCTTTTTCTTCTCCTTATTTGTTGTTTTTCTTTGCAGGTTTCACCGGATTTCTTTCATTTTGTTGTTTCACTTTATTCTTTTACATTTTATTATGCATTTTGCATTTTCTTTTCAAATACATGTCTACTTTTTTAATACAGGTTATACATTTTTCGTATAGATGTGGAATATTTTTATGCACATATTAAACATTTTTCAAATACATGTTTGAATCATTATGTGAGTACATATTAAATATTTCTCAAATGCACACAAAAATATTTTTGAATGCTATGATTTTTTTTATCAAATTCTGCAAACATGGTATAAACTTTATTTTGAAATTTTTAAAACATATTTTTTGAAACGCGTGAACCATTTTTAAAGTTTCCATGTAATTTTTTTGAATGATATGAAGCATTTACTTAAATTTCGTGAACCTTTTTTTCCATTGTATAAAAATATATCAAACATAGTACTCATTGTATAAAGATGTTTCAAACATATTAATTTATCCTA
This sequence comes from Triticum aestivum, assembly GCF_018294505.1. NCBI lineage: Eukaryota > Viridiplantae > Streptophyta > Magnoliopsida > Poales > Poaceae > Triticum > Triticum aestivum. The sequence continues at coordinate 562,815,428 of NC_057794.1, forward strand.
ACACTTTTTACATTTCAAAAAAAAATCCTGAACTCTTTTTAGAAACTCAGGAACATTTTTTTAAGTGTACAAATATTTTTTAACGGCGCGCAAATAAAAAAAGTACGTTGCATTATTATTGTTTCATATTCATCGGTGGAATCTTAAATAGGAGTATTTATATATGAATAATTTTTTTAAGTATATGCATTTAGAATATATAGAAATATTAAAAAAATGAATATAAGCTTACGTTCTTACCTGTCTGTCTAACGTTTGTGCGCCTGCCTGGTTATGGACCTGGCCATTTAGTGAGTGGCTGAGTCCAGCGAAACGGACGAGTCAAAGGCCCCTCCCTAAAAACCGTACTACTATAATATACTTTTTGTCAAAAAAACTATAATATACATTTGTATATTGACTTATATAAT
>NC_057794.1:562816185-562827168 GCF_018294505.1 Triticum aestivum
CAAGTATTGCTTTCTAGCATTAGTTTACGGCACCAATATATGACCGACTTTACAATACTGACCATGTGATGAAGATGGTTATGCTTTATGAAAACATTTGCCAGGCTAGAGCTTTAAGAAAATTACGATATTCTAGTAAACTTTGGCGGTGGTTTTTTTTTTCCAGCATCACTTCTTAAGAGATCTTGCAAGACAAAGAAATATAGAAATGAATAGAAAGTAAAATGATTCAACTTTTTTTATTTTGATAAATATCTTTATTTAGGTAGTAACTAGGTGGTGAAGTTATTTGATTAAGTTTTCGAATTTAACCAACTGAACCTATTTTAATTTTTGATTATTTCAATGAGATAAATGTTGGGAAAATTAAGAATACCGGTATTTTTTTTATTCCTTTCATTTATTCTTTAAGAAAGAAATGAGAATTGGTTTGGTGAATCAGAAATTTTTTTATATAAAATATTAAAGTAAAAGTTGCAATTTATTTTCTTGTGTAAAATACATATCAATAATCATGGGTAATCCCTCTTCTCCCACTTCCAGTTATGATGTTAGTGGGATTTGACATTATTTTTATTCCGACAACAATAAAAAAGATCTTCGTCGCATATGCGATCTTCCTAGTGTTTTGCTCTTAAGTATAGATATGGTATTCTTAGTTCAACTTCTCAACAAATAAATGGAAGTTATATCTATCAATATATGTGGTCATGGGCCGTCAATAATGATTCTCGTATTAGAGTTGAATCGAGAGCACTTAGTAGCTTCACATGTCATTTCGGCGAAAGGATGGAAATCCTCTTCTATAAGCCACCAATTTTGGAATTTAAGACGGAGCTTGGGAGTAGTAGCTTCCGAGGTCCATCAATTTTCGATTTATAAACTGAGATTAGGTTAGGGTAAGTTGAATCAATGCAGGCTAAAATAGGAGCATGATCACTTATGATAATGGCAAGTCAAAAACAATAATTCAACTTTGTTTTGATTCAGTTATTGCTTAATACATGACTGTCTCTGGGATTACCCGGTTTTGAGATCCCCCTAAATAGTGAAAATGCGGAAAGACTAGGGCATCTCCAACACCGACCCCTCAAACCACCTGCATACGTCCGAACCGCGTGGTCCGGACCATGGAAGCCATCCAACACGGTGCTGTATCGGTCCGCCGAGTGGTCTGGGTCATGTTTTGCCCGCATCTGGAACCAAATGTGTTTGGGGGGGGGGCTTTGCGGGAGTACGGACACAAGACACATCAGACTCTTACCCCCATGGCCCACCCAAAAGGAAGACAGAACCCGCACTTTTGTAGCCGCCCGCCCTGTTTTCATGGCAAAATCCCCACTCTCTTCCTCCATACCGCCTCTCTCGACCCAATTCCCGCCCTTTTCTCCCACTCTCTTCCTCCCTCCCGCAGCGGAGGCATGGAATCAAAAGAGAGCCTGCTGGAGTTGGAGGTGGTGGAGGATCCCAGCATCACCATCACCCGGAAGATCAACTCGGCAACGCGGCAAAATCGCCGTGTCAAAGTGATACGTCTCCGACATATCTATAATTTTTTATTGTCTCATGCTATTATATTATCTATCTTGCATGTTTTATATGCATTTATATGCTATTTTATATGATTTTTGGGACTAACCTATTAACCTAGAGCCCAGTGCCAGTTTCTGTGTTTTCCTTGTTTTTGAGTTTCGCAGAAAAGAAATATCAAACGGAGTCCAATTAAGCTGAAACTTTACGATGATTTTTTATGGACCAAAAGAAGCCCACAGAGTACCAGAGATGCACCAGAGGAGTCCCGAGGCCACCACAAGGGTGGGGGGCGCGCCCCCCATCCTTATCGGCGCCTCGTGGGTCCCCCTGACTTGTCCCCGATGCCAAAAAATCTTATAAATAGGGAAAACTCCAAAAATAAACCTAGATCAGGAGTTCCGTCGCTGCAAGCCTCTGTAGCCACCAAAAACCAATCGGGACCCTGTTCCGGCACCCTGCCGGAGAGGGAACTCATCACCGGTGGCCATCTTCATCATCCCGACGCTTTCCATGACGAGGAGGGAGTAGTTCACCCTCGGGGCTGAGGGTATGTACCAGTATCTATGTGTTTGATCTCTCTCTCTCTCTCTCTCTCTCGTGTTTTTGATATGGCACAATCTTGATGTACCGCGAACTTTGCTATTATAGTTGAATCATATGGTGTTTTTCCCCCTCTACCTTCTTGTAATGGATTGAGTTTTTACTTAGAAGTTATCTTATCGGATTGAGTCTTTAAGGATTTGAGAACACTTGATGTATGTATTGCATGTGCTTATCTGTGGTGACAATGGGATATTCACATGATCCACTTGATGTATGTTTTGGTGATCAACTTGTGGGTTTTGTGACCTTGTGAACTTATGCATAGGGGTTGGCACACGTTCTCGTCGTGACTCTCCGGTAGAAACTTTGGGGCACTCTTTGAAGTTCTTTGTGTTGGTTTGAATAGATAAATCTGAGATTGTGTGATGCATATCGTATAATCAAACCTGCGGATACTTGTGGTGACATTGGAGTATCTAGGTGACATTAGGGTTTTGGTTGATGTGTATCTTAAGGTGTTATTTTAGTGCGAACTCTAGGGCTGTTTGTGACACTTATAGAAATAACCCAATATATCGATCACAAAGAATAACTTTGAGGTGGTTTCGTACCCTACAATAATCTCTTCGTTTGTTCTCCGCTATTAGTAACTTTGGAGTGATTCTTTGTTGCATGTTGAGGGATTGTTATATCATCTAATTATGTTATCATTGTTGAGAAAATTTGCACTAGTGAAAGTATGAACCCTAGACCTTGTTTTCAAACATTGCAATACCGTTTTCGCTCACTTTTGTTACTTGTTACCTTGCTGTTTTTATATTTTCAGATTACAAAAACCTATATCTACCATCCATATTACACTTGTATCACCATCTCTTTTCCGAACTAGTGCACCTATACAATTTACCATTGTATTGGGTGTGTTGGGGACACAAGATATTCTTTGTTATTTGGTTGCAGGGTTGTTTGAGAGAGACCATCTTCATCCTACGCCTCCTACGGATCGATAAGCCTTAGGTCATCCGCTCGAGGGAAATTTGCTACTGTCCTACAAAACTCTGCGCGTGGAGGCCCAACATGAGTCTACAAGAAGAAGGTTGTGTAGTAGACATCACAAAGCGAAGACCGCAAAGGAGGCAACCCTCGTGAAAGCGGAAGGCTGGTGGAGGGCGTGCTAATGGCATCTGTGGCGATGGGCGTGCTGGTCACGACCAGGGTCGCGGAGCGTAGATGGTGTCGCCCATCATCCAGATGCCATCATGACCGGAGCATTACAAGGCTTCATACTGCTACGCCACCAAGCAGCTTGGTAGGCAGTCCACGGCAACTGCCGCTGGGCAAGAGCCTTACATCGTCGACTTCAACGCAGCGCTGCTGCTCTTCTCGGAGTCTGCTTTGCCACAACTTGTCCGGGCGCGGACAGCAGGTGAGGAGCACATGGGTGCCCACACACTGTTCGCTGCTATGATTAAAGCCGGTGAGAAGGCGTACAACGATGCGGACACAGAGATGTTGGACAACATCCACGACGGCACCGGAGGAGGAGGAGGCTATGAGGACGGCCAGGTGGAAGACTCGAATCCCACCCAGTCCGGAAACTGCACCCACACGCAGCAGGGCTACTCCCAGGCCGGCACACAGCAGACCGGCATGGGCACACAACAGGAGGAGGATTGGGCCGCCGAACAAGCAGAGGAGGAGGTGGTGGAGGAGGATGAGGACGAAGAAGAAGAAGATGATCCGGATGGATTTGGCGGTGATACGAAGAAGAAGGGTAGAGGAGAAAGCTTCAACATGAGGGAGGATGAGTTGTTGTGTGATGCATGGTTGGCCACTAGCCTCAATCCGATCCATGGCACGGAGCAAAAGGGCTCAAGTTTTTGGTCCAACATTCACAAAATGGTTCCATGAACACAAGCATGTAGCGCCCTACTCCGATGCGGTCATCAGCAACTGTAACCCAAAGTCCCTCAACCATCGATGGTACACCATCCAAGAGGCCGCATCGAAGTATTGTGGCCACTTGGCACATCTCATCACACGGTGTCCTAGTGGTGTCCGAATCACCGAGCAAGTAAGTTATTATCACTTGCCAGAAATGCATAGTTGTGTTGATCAAATTGTAGCCCGATATGCTTTTGTTGATCATTGGCCGGATATGAATAGTTTAGGCACCGGATATGCATAGTTTGTTGATCATTGGCTGGATATGCATAGTTTTATTGATCACTAGCCGGACATGCGTAGTTTTGTTGATCACTAGCCGGATATGTAGCTGGATATACATAGTTTTGTTGATCGTTGGCTGTTCTTTTAGCCTTCTCATGCATGTACTGTGTTCAAGAAGTTGGAGAAGAAAAACTTCACTGTCATGCATTGCTAGTTGAAGTTGAATGGTTAACCGAAGTGGAACCTATTCATAGCCAAGACCGCCGCCCAAGCCAAAGAGGAAGAAACCGGTGATCCAACCGACCCAGCGAAAGAACCACCTAAGAAGGTTAGAAGAGGGCTTCAGGGAAAGAAGTGGGAGGAGGAGAGGGCGAAGCGAGAAGGTGCGGCAGTCAAGATGGCGAGAGGTTTGATGACATCTTGTCCAAGAAGGAGGAGGCATTCGTCAAGCGCTCAGACATCAAGGAGGAAAAAAGGCGGAGAGGTTCAAACTGTTGATGCAGTCGGCCAAGAAGAAGCTAGAGCTCGGAGAGAAGAGGACCTTGATCAAAGAGAAGAAGGCCATGCTCGAGGAGAAGAAGGTGGGGCTCGAAGAAAAGAAGGTGAAGATCGCAGCCAATGCAAAGGACGCCAAGATGTTGTCCTTGAAGGTGGAGTCTTTGAATGCCGATGCAAGAATGATCATGCAAGCCGTCCACTACAAGATGTTGCAGCAGCGAAAAGATGAGCTGGAGGCGGCGGAGCATGAGGCGGAGACGGAGCCTGCATACGCGGCGGTGATGGCACCTTGAGCATGGAGGAGGCTCGAATTGCCCGTCCGGCAGGGCAATAAATCTCAATTTTCTGCACGAAATGTCATACTGAAATTCCTTTGTGATCGGGATCGGGCATGTAAAAAGCTTACACATACTTGACTCTTTTTTGTTGTGATCGGGCATGTGATCCGACGCTGCTGTGATCCGGCGCGCGCTATGGATCGGACGGGATTTGAATTTCAAATGGGCTTAATAGTATTGGATGGCCAGCTCCCGCATCCGTGTCGCGAACTGGTCACCCTGTCTGCGGACGGATACTGAAGCAAATTTACGGGTCGGCGTTGGAGATTCCCTAAACTCTACTGATAAAAGTTGTACTGATAACTAGCAGTTTCTTCTGTGTCGTCCAACATATTACTTTCACGATGTTCCTGGTCTGTAAGCATGGAGTTTTATTCCTGTTATATGATGGGTCGTGGCCTTTTCCTTGTGATTTGCCTGATCATATCTGAACCTTGTTTCATTTCTGTGGAAATGGAGCTTTGTTTCAATAGAGGTGTGAAGTGTGATGCACCGTTAAAAACATTACTAGCACTATGGAAGTGATTGCATCGGTGTGCATTGGCCAAGGTCATCATAACTAGGACTAAGAGCATTTTCAATAGATGACGTGGATGTATATGTAACTGAATTTTACATCATTGAGGCTCAAAATCCAGGCTCCAACAGGGGATGCTAAGAAACGAAGTCAGGAGCGTGTGGGATATCCCAGCTGAGGACAAGTTCAGTTTCACAGGGGAAGATTGGCGAGCGAATATATCGCCAGGCCCCCGCGTCGCTCGCACAGGGCGGCTCGGGCGGCGCCTCCTTCCGCGGCAGCCGTGGCCAGCCCAGCCTCCTCGTCTCCTCGCCATCGTCGGCGTTAGCCACCGGGGCAAAGCTCGTCTGGTGCCGGCGGCGGCGGGACAGCGTCCGCGCTCATAGTTTTCTTCAAATCCCGTGGTACCTTCGCTAGATCTATCCGTGGTGGCTGCTCTGACGACGGTGCAACTGCTCGCGGCCTTCACAGCTGCTACTCCTCGGCTGTTCGGTGGCATGCTGCTTCGCGGCGATGGCTTGTTGGTGAGGGTCCGCCAGCGCGGCGACCATGGATCCACATGGATTTGGTCATGTGCACCGGCTGCCTTGGCCTCGTGTTGACCGGCATGGCAACACCGGGACACGTCGGTGGTGCCTCGGGCTGGCTCCTTGCTGGCATGTGCTCGTGGCGGCAACCTGGATCTGATGGGCATGGCGGCAGGCGATGCGTGGGCACGCTGGGACGTGTGGACTTGGTCCAGCCGATGCGTGCATCCTCCGGCGTCGCTTGGGCCAGGCCTTGCTAGATGACTGCTCGGTCTCCCATCGTCTATGTGCAGTATCTCGGACGGTAACGGTGATCTAGATCTTGTTCGGCCTAGAGATGGTGGCTGCAAACTGTGATGGTGCAGCGACCTCTTGTGGCTCCATGACGGCAGTGTACATCGAAAGATCTTCGGGAGTTCATCTTTTCAGATCCAATGGTCACTTCGGCGATGAGGTTCAAACTATGAACGTCGGCTTGACGCGGAGGAATGGGTGTGCAGCGGCGCAGTAGCTGCTGGGGTCGTGGAAAAGTGGTGACGACAACACATTTGTGACATCGATGGTGGTGCTTCTTAAGTACCCGGTATCGAGCTCCGGGGTGAAAGCCCAGATTTGAATTCTGGCAATGGCAATGATTATACATCGTTACCTTGTTGAAGGCATTGCTCGGATATGCTCGGACAATTTTTTCAGGGTGAAAACCTAGATTCCGGCGTTGACTGCTGGATCCAGTGACGACAGCGTTTCAGCGTTGCTCCCTTCATGAAGGCGTTGCTGTTGAAGAATCACGATGTTCATATGGTGTCTTGAGACGGTTGGTGTGGATATGGTCTTTCCTATAGTTTGCCGATCACGGAACTGATCACTTTATTTTTTTTTCTTTCTTTTTCTCGCCCATGCATAGTTTTGGTCTTATATGACTTTGTTATTTGCTGGCATGTTTTTTGTGTGGGTTAGTGTTAACTGTGTGCATCCTAACTGTGCAGAGGCCGGGTGTGTGCTCATCATTCTAAGCTAATAAAATCCACCCTTTTTCAAAAATAGAGGAAGATTGGCTCCAGAACTTGTTGGGACCATGCACTCAGTCTATGCGTACAAGAAATCAAGAATATTACTACTCTTGTGGAAGATGCTGGTTCCTCAGAGATGATTGCGTCCACGGGTCGGGTAAAGATTCAGTAAGCAGATCGGTTGCCTTTCTCAAGCAATTTGAACTGGACCTAATCAGCTGTGATATACTCTCGCCAATCTGAAAAAGCTTATCTCTCAAATGAATGTATCTTGATGCTAGATATATCCATAGGAGGGATAAGCTTTATCCGACGGAGGGAATAGATGATCCGAGGAGACGGGAAGGAATAACACAGATCCCAAAAGATCCCGACAGCAGTCACGACACGCATGTCCCGAGGAGAGCCGGAAAGTGAATGGTGGCAGGGCTAGCAGTCAGTGATTCCACTTCAGATAGTGCGACGCTCATTCCCATTGGGGGCAACAGCATAGGTGCGTGGGTTCCCCCACCTGAAGGTGTAGTGAAACTGAATATCGATTCCAGCTTCCGACTGGATACGGGTCAATGCTGGGGTGGGGCGATTGCCAGAAAGCATAATGGGCAGGCGGTCTTCTCCAGGAGCAAAAAACTGGCTTCTTGTATGCATGTGGAGGAGGCCGAAGCAGCTGCGGTTAAGATGGGGCTGGAGTTCCTGGCGTCTTTGTTTACGAGACATGTCATGCTAGAGGTGGACTGTGCAAACCTTGCGAAAGATCTGTTACCAGAGACCAGATCGAGACCGGCCTGGTTTCACCATATCTGCGACATTAAAATGGCAATGCATTCCTTTGCATTGCCATGCATCTGGACAAAGAGTAAATTTGGACAAATGTTATGTGTTCTTTAGCAAGGGGTGCTCAAATGATTTTCCACAGGAGGTAAAGAATGCCCTAAATGTTCAGGTGGAGGCTTTGTCTGATAGATATTTAGGCATGCCTACCGAGGTTGGGAGATCTAAGAATGGGGGTTCAAAATACCTCAAGGATAGAGTCTATAAAATGGTTCAAGGATGAATTGAACTAATTTTATCTATGGGAGGGAAAGAAGTTTTGATCAAATCAGTGGCACATGCCCTACCAGTATATGCTATGGGATATTTTAAGCTTCCCGGGGCTTATGTGAGCACATTGATGCAATGGTAAGAAAATTCTGGTGGGAATCAAAACTGGAGAAAAGGAGTTGCTCGGGTAGCTTGGGATGACATGACCCAACCCAAATATATGGGGGGCATGGGCTTCAGAAAGATGGAGCAATTTAATCTTGCTTGGCCAATAGGCCAAGAGGGCGGCTCGTTCAACATCCCAACTCATTAAGTGCACAAATATTGAAGGCAATTTATTATCCAAATGGAGATTTCCTTTCAGCTCAATTGGGATCTAAACCGTCACAGATCTGGATGTCTATTCATGAAGGGAGAGATGTTCTGAAGCAAGGACATATAAGGAGAATTGGTGGTGGAAGAACTACTCACATATGGAACAATCAGTGGCTGCCTAGGGAAACTACAGTGAGACTGGTTGCACCTCGGCAACAAAACAAACTGGAGATGGATTTTGAATTAACTGAGCACACAAATAGAACGTGGAACCATGACCTATTGAACTTGCATCTTTTGCCCATGGACGTTGATGTGGTATGGTGTGTTCCGCTGCCATCAACGAACATGGATGATTTTTGGGTCTGGAGCCGGGAAAGATCGGGTGAATTCACTGCACGGTCTGCCTATCGGTTGCTCGTCCATACCCAAAACAGAGGAGATGCCTGGTTGGAAGGGAAGGCAGGTATGTATAATTCAAAAATTGAAGAGTAAGCTTGGAAAAATATTTGGAAGTATAACCTTCTAGCAAAGGTTAAGGTATTTGCATGGAGGCTTTCACACCAAAGTGTGCCTACAACTGATGTGGCCAATCATTGAAACAAGTCAGTAACAAGTGGTTGTACTATATGCGGCTGGTCACAAGACTCGTGGCGTCACTCCCTCCTAGAGTGCAGGATGGCACGTTATGAAAATTTATATGACAGAATCTATGATTGTAAGGAGTCAAATGCTAAGTGCTGGATGTTTGAGCTACAAGATATGCTAACGGAGGAGTACGTTAAATCTATCGTTACTCTATGGTCGATCTAGAAGGCTCGAAGGGATGTTATCTATGAGGGCATATATCAAAGCCCATTTGATACTAACGGATTCATCACATGTTTTCTGGAGGATTTGGAATCCACTGAGGAGAAGGAGCACCAAGGATCAGCAAGGGTAGGAATAGCTCGAGCTTGTTCCATCCCGCCGCCTCAAGGTGCAGTCAAGGTTAATGTCGATGGTGCTTTAGCACATGCTACTCGATGTTGTGCTGCGGGAGCTATTGCAAGATCAGTGGAAGGAACTTTTCTAGGGGCATTTTGATGGCACACTAGACCAAGCACGTGTAGGAGCAACAGCTTGCAGAGAAGGCTTATGTTTATTGCAAGATAATCAGGCTAATTATGCGGTTGTGTCATCGGTGTTCGGGAGATCCAGGAAGGAAGTCGTGCTCTTAACGCTCCAATCATCAGGGAGATCAGAAGCTTGATGCCCACTATTGGCAATGTTTGATTCTGTCATGAACGACGTGAGTCTAATGTAGATGCTCATAGAATTCCTAGGAACTCTCTTGCGTTTGCACCAGGACACTATCTCTGGTTGCTCGAGCCCGCCCCCCGGTGTGGCTATGTAACTCTTAATATCAATCAATAAAGCTCGGGTGGTGTTCGCGATAAAAAGACTGTTTTCTGTTTAAGTTTCGTACCTTTTTTATTCCTACTGTTTCTATTCTTATTTACAGTTTTTCTTTAAAATTTTCATCAGTTTTTCTTGTGTTATTTATTTGCTTAATTTCATTTTGAGTTTTTTATTTTCTTCTTTTTCTTTTTCCAAATACATGTCAACTTTTTAAATACAAGTTGTACATTTTTGTATGGCCATTTTTGACACATTGAACATTTTTCAAATACATATTTGAAAAATGTCTTGAATAAATTTTAAATATTTTCAAATACACATTGAAATGTTTTTGAATGGTACAATGTTTTTCCAAAAAATATGGAAACAATGTGTATTTTTTTAATGTCTCAAACCTATTTTTCAGAAAGTGTGAACAAGTTTTAAAATTTTCAAGTGCATTTTTTTGAATGGTCCGAAACATTTTCAGAAATTGCGTGTACCTTTTCTTTAACATTGTGTGAGCCTATTTAAAAATTTCATGAACATTTTCTGAAATGTGTTAACATTTTAAACAATGTCAGGCACATTTTTGAATGGCACGTAACATTTTTCTTAAATAACACGAACATTTCTTAACATTTTTAAAAACTAGACGATATCCCGCGCGTTGCTGCGGGAGAGGGTTAGCTATACATGAGCGACATTAATTCAGTATGTATCAAGGAGACATGATACTTGTATCTAAAATGAAGGAGGTATGATACTTGGATCAATAATATGGTTGGGATAGATGAATGCTCAAATAGATCTGAAACTCTCTTGCTAATTAAAATGATTAGACCCTAAAATATACTGAAAGATTTGGTGATTACTTCAACTTCTAAGTGTAAAACACGAACGATGTAAATGCAAACGTAAAGCCAATTATGTGTTGTTGCGGTTTTTGGGTATAAATATTTCCAATCTACCAAGTACCAATAGTCATTAAATCTGTTCATTTCCACTGGCAGGTGGGAGGGAAAGGCCATGTCACTGTAGGTATGGCACATCGTTTGATTCGTTTGGATCAGGCGCCCCTCGCGTCGCCCCTAGGGCGACTCGGGGGAGTC
>NC_057794.1:562827551-562836822 GCF_018294505.1 Triticum aestivum
GTGCGGCGTGCCTGAGGGCTCGGCCGTGAGGACGGCGAGCCGCAGGTGGTGGTCGAGCGCGGCGCGGAGCTTCCCGTGCCAGATCTGGAGGTATTGCCCCCCTCCCTTCCATGCATCCCTTCCCAGTCCCCGGTTCGGCTTTGGATCTTGTCGTATCCGCCTCCGGTGTGTTCTAGTGGAGCAGATTGGTGTCCGAGGGAAACCTTGGCCGCCTTGGCTGGCCGGCAGCGGCGACGCCGCCTTTTGGCGCCGCTTTCCTCCTTGGGGGCGCTGCTGAGGACACCATCTCTCCACTCCGACCCATGTCCGGGTGAAAGCCCAAGATCCGATGCGGATCGGGCGTCGGCGGCGCCCCGTGCACCGTAACCTTACTGGAGGCAGCGCCAAGGACATTGGGATCGGATGGGAGGGTCTGCAGGTGAGGGGTGGGGGTGTGTTGCCTCTCTTTCGGTGGAGCGGTGTTTCTTTCTACATATTCTTGGCAGCGGCTTTTGGCGGCATGGAGCAGCGGAGGCTTGGCGTCAGATGTGTGGTGACGGACACGCGCAGGAGGTCGACGCTGTCTGGCGTCGTAGTGGCGTCGGCGGCAGCGAGACCGGGCAAGGCCGATGCAGCAGTACAGCTCTGAAGATGGATAGGTGGCAGGTGGCTGTGGCGGCCTCATACCCGGCAGGCATCCTGGTTGAGGAGCACGCCAGACTGGTGGGTGCCCATACCCAGCAGGCGTCCTGGTTGGGACCTCAGGTCTTAGATGTTAGGTTTGGCTGCGAGGTCTGTTTGGTATTAGGCCCAGACCATCACCTCCCCTTCATCACCTAGATAAGAGTAGCGACAGAGGTTGCTGAGATGGTGGCTTTGGTCTTTGTAAGGTCTTGTGTTAATAATTAATAAATTGACCGTATGCATCGTCCAGATGCAGAGGCCGGGGGTATTCCTCCTTTTATAAAAAAAAGATATGACACATTGTTTGATGCAGGTTAATTCGACCCCACAACATGTTTACATACACACAATGATGTCAGCCTCTTCTTTAGTATATGGAACTTCATATAAAAAAAAGGTAGCAGGACATATGAATATGCAAGCCGGCAAAATGGTACTGTATAATCTACATAATCACGATAAAAACTTGTCCAAAAAACGTAGCATGAAATATGACTATCAAAGCCAGCAAAATGGTTCTGTATAATCACATAATCACGATAAAAACATCTCGTTTACATAATATAAGTACTTGTTAACAAAAGTAGTAAGTTTGCTAATTCATTTAAGGGCAATAGACCTGATATGAAATCTCTTCACTGCAGCTGCATGAAACAAAAATGCAAAATTGTTAGTTAATATTTGCCCGCAGAAAAATTTAATGAATTTTTTTCATTGCCAACCCATATAGGAGCTTCAGAAAAGATGCAGTGGGATTGTGAGAAGCTAACTGTTCTTGCTCTACTGCATACCCGTGTAGTTGCTTCAGAAAAGACACATAGTGGGAAGCTATCAGCTCTTGTTCAAGTATCAACGGAAAGCAAAATTAAACACGTGAAGGGCAGGAACTTCTGAACAATGACAAACCGATGACCCGTATGAGAGGCTCAGTAGCAGCATGTACAGAAGCACCCCAAAAAAAATTCATTCCCAGTTTTCAGAGCTGATGTGTAAATGTACTGAACTGGTCACCTACAAAATCTTATATACTCCACACATTTAGATACACCCAAAAAGACCAAGAGGAACTTCGTTAGCAGAAAAAAGTAAGGATAATAGATGGCAGCACCAGGCGCCTAACTGGTGGTTTCCCTCTGCCTTCAGCATGGTCTGTGGACGCAAGACCAAAGGAGCCTTTTGATGGCAGACTAAGTAGCAGAACTTGCAGCAGCGGCAAGGCTAGAGGCCAAGATGAATCTGAGATAGGGATTTGGTCAGGAGTGCGCAAGTGTGGGAAAGCAAAGTGGAGGCATGTCTTTATATGAATAGGAGTCACGATCATGGACTGCTACAAATTACATCTTCAGTTTCTTGTGCAGTTATGGCTAAGCAATAGTGGACATGGCGTTGAGGAAGTGGAACAGAACAGCCGTGGGAAAGACAATGAATGGATGTGACTGTGTATGGGCTACAGCCCAATCAATCTGCCTTTTGCAGAGAAGAGGCCTCGTACAGCCCAGCCGCAGGAAATCCAGTCCGAGGGTCTTGAAAAAAATAGGAAAAGGAAAATATTTTGAAAAGGCTGATGTGGCACAGTGATGAGATGTATAGTCTGCATGGCAAGAGAAATAGCATAGTGGGGATCAACTATTTAGGTATCATAGATATCTCGAACATTTTTTTAGAAACACGTGTACATATTTTTAATGTCACCAACATTCTTTTGGATGGCACGAACATTTTTTTTAAGTGTGCGAACATTTTTTTTACATTGCATTAACATTTTTTTTCAAATTGACAGTGAATCTTTAAAAAAATATAGATGAATTAAACTTTCTATTATATGTATTTAGAATATTTCTAAATAAAAGTATAGAGTTAGCGTATGGCCTTACTTGTGTGTCTGATGTATGTGTGCGTGCGTGGTTATTGGCCTGGCCCATTTACGAAGCATTTGAGGCGAGCGAACAGGGGAGACAAGCCCGTCCCTAAAAACCATACTACTATGATTATACATATGTATTTAGACAATTGATTTTTTTGAAAAAGATATTGGGTATGGGTCGCATGCCCTTGAATTAGTCTAGCTCAAAAAACCAAGTATTGTTTTCCAGCATGACTTTACACCACCAACAAATGTGAGAAGGTTCTAATTTATTCTATCTCCAGAATTCATGATTGACTTTACAACACTAACGCTTACAAGGGAGAGGGCCGGACATTATACTCCAACAAAAAACAGTTGTCAAGCTAGAACTTCATGAAAACTATGTGATGAAGCTATGTACCTAGGGTAGGGTCATGGGCCTGTCCTAACTGCCCTACCCAAGGACATCTCTAGAAGAAATCACCTTTCAATCGACTTGGAGGTGTTCCACTCGACAGACTCGAAGACATTCGACCGAGAAGCAATCACTCGACCAAGATCCAACCACTCGACGGCCAGGAGACCTAAAGTCACTCCGTACGCTAACGATCGGTCATTAAGTAGCTTTTATGGTCATCATAGCATTTTATTACTAGCGTTACCAGTAACGCCCTGCCTTAATATACATTGAACCCTTTGTAACGTGGGCTGGTCGGGGTCCTGGCGCACTCTATATAAGCCACCCCCCTCCTCCGAGACAAGGGTTCGCACCCCTGTAATTCATACTCTCATAATCCAGTCGACCGCCTCCGGGCTCCGAGACGTAGGGCTATTACTTCCTCCGAGAAGGGTCTAAACTCGTAAACCTTGCGTTCTTACAACTTCTCCACAACTAAGATCTTGCCTCTCCATACTTACCCCCTACACTACTGTCAGACTTGGAACCACAAAAGTTGGCGCCCACCAGGGGGCCGGTGTTTTAGCGTTTGTTGGAGGAGTTGCGACCTTTTCTGACCCGAATCATCATGGTTTTCGGCGGAGTTTTGGTGGAGGGCCGCGAGATCCGTCTCGGTGCGCTCACATTCATCGTCGACGACTCTGCTTGGCTCCAGGAGGCTCCACTCGACGTGGACGCACTCCCTGTTCGCGGGGGCAACGCACTTTAGCGCGTGCGTCCGCGGCGTTCTCCTGCGGCAACCGTCGACCCCCTACCGGTCGGCTCCTGTCTTGTCCTCCCTCCCGGTCTCCCGCCGGCGCAAGCGCTCTGGTCGGTCGAGACTTCAGCGGTGGGTGAGACACGCGGTGGCATGTCAGTCGGCCACCCCTCAAGTCGCGGCGATCGAGCCCGACGAATCCCTCTACGGCCTGTTCGACCTGTCGACTGGCTCCGCAGAGACCGCATCCGAGTGCGACAGCAGCGATCCGGCGGGGGAGGTTCTGATGGTCGATGGACCGCCCAGTCATCCCAGTTTTCCCCGCACCGACGGAGGCGCGGGTGGAGGCGACGCGTCGTGTCTCCATGAGGAGTATCTTCCCGAGCCTCTCACGTCGCTGCAGAGAGAAGAACTTCGCCGCCGGAACGTGAATGCGCTGCACACTCCTATCGTTGGAGAAACCCCCGAGGCTCGCGCCTTGGAGGACGCGCGCCTGGCAAACTTGGCCGAGCGCACTCGACTGGAGAGCGTCCAGCGAGCACTGGACGAGCGTGCGCGACAACGGGTTCCCGAATCCAGTCGACGACAGCTCTTACCGCCCCTGCAGGTATATCGAACTCCGATTCAGAATTTAGCAGCTGCGGCCCGTATAGAGGAGTCGATTCAGCCTTCCCAGTCGGAGGCTGGCAGAGGCTTGCTGCAGATCAGAGCGCTACTCCGGGCAGCAGGAGATCAGAATTCCGCTGTTTCTCAGTCGCGGAACAGGATTCACAGCAGATCCATTGCCACGGACACAGTCCAGTCGGCTCACAGCTCGAGATCGCCCCCGAGGCGTGAGGGACGTGGAGACCGGCGTGACCAGTATGGGAACCATGAGCAGTATGATCACCGAGTCGACCGTGACGGTCGACGTCGAGTGCCCACGCCTCCCCCGAGGAGCGGGTCGTATGTGCCTCGCTAGCAGGATGACCGACGCCCTCATAGTGGTGGGCGAAGGATTCCAGTCGACCCCAGAGAGCCAGGCTTTGACGCGTGATCCATTCTCGTCCAAGGTTTGGTCGACAGGAACAGGGCTCACCGAGAAGGTCACGACAAAGATGCACCTACCAGCAGCAGAGTACATGTTTCGGGGCCAGAGTGCTTTAGTAGAGCCATCAGGGCCATTGTGATTCCTCCCAACTTCAGGTTGGCGACTGGAGTCAGTAAGTTCACTGGCGAGTCCAAGCCTGATACTTGGCTTGAGGACTACCGAGTGGCTGTCCAGATTGGTGGCGGCAATGATGAAGTGGCCATGAAGCACCTGCCTCTCATGTTGGAGGGCTCGGCCAGAGCGTGGCTGAACCAGTTAGCACCTAGCAGCATTTACACTTGGGAAGATCTCTCCCAAGTGTTCATCACCACATTTGAAGGCACATGCAAGCGATCGGCAGGGCTGACAGAACTGCGGTCTTGCGTGTAGAAGCCGAATGAAACTTTGAGGGATTACATCTAGAGGTGGATCACGTTACATCACTCGGTGGAGAATGTGCCTGACCACCAAGCAGTTTGTGCCTTCAAGGAAGGCGTCAAGTACAGAGAACTGAATTTGAAATTCGGTCGAACCGGGGATATGTCCCTGAATCGGATGATGGAGATTGCCACCAAGTACGCTAATGGTGAAGATGAGGATCGACTCAGCAGTGGCAAGCTCAAGTCATTCGCCCAAGAAACCGAAGGAAAATCCAATCGGAAACAGAAGCAGAAAGCCGAGCTAGCGGCTCCCGGGGAAGCCTTGGCTTTAACCCAAGGAAAGTTTAAAGGGAAACCTAAAGGGCCTTGGAACCCCAAAAAGGTTAAAGACCAGGACGGAAATGATGTGTTGGACTTGCCATGTCTCGTCCACACAAAGAAAGATGAAGAGGGTAATTTCATTTACCCGAAACATACCACTCGACAGTGTCGACTCTTGATCCAGCAGTTCCAGGGCAAGCAGCCCAAAGGTAAGGAAAAGGAGTCGGACAAGGTCGAGGACAAAGAAGACAGTGACGACGGATACCCTCAGGTCAATTCCACTCTGATGATTTTTGCCGATGTTGAAAGCAAAAGTCGACTGAAAGTTATTAACCGAGAGGTGAATATGGTCGCTCCGGCGACACCTAGTTACCTGAAATGGTCTCAGACTGCCAAAACATTCGACCAGTCCGACCACCCAACGCACATCGCCACCCCTAGGAGGCAAGCTTTGGTGGTCGACCCAGTTGTTGAAGGCACTCGACTGACCAAAGTCCTGATGGATGGTGGCAGCGGTTTGAACATATTGTATGCTGAGACGTTGAAAGGGAAGGGCATTCCGATGTCCAGACTCGGTGCCACCAACATGAGTTTCCATGGAGTCATTCCTGAGAAGAAGGCTGAATCACTCGACCAGATTGCTCTTGATGTGGTTTTCGATGATTCCAAAAATTACCGCAAAGAAAAATTGACATTTGAAGTTGTAGACTTCCAGAGTGCCTACCACGCTATTTTGGGGAGGCCGGCTTATGCACGCTTCATGGCCCGACCATGTTACGTGTACCTCAAATTAAAGATGCCTGGCCCCAAAGGTGTGATCACTATTACGGGCAATCGGAAGAAAGCGGAAGAATGTTTTCAGAAAGGTTCGAAGATCGTTGATGCTCAGATGGCAGTAGTGGAGTTGCAGGAATACTAGAAGACTGCAGACCCCAGTGATTTGTTGAGAGCCAAGAAGCCCGCTATAGAGTCAGCTTTTCAGTCGACTGGCGATACGAAGACAGCTCACATCCACCCGACCGACCCCAGCGCTGCTCCAACTCATATCTCGACAACACTCGACTCCAAATAGGAAGAAGCGCTCATCTAGTTCCTCTGTGAGAACTGGGACATTTTTGCATGGAAGCCCTCTGACATGCCGGGTGTTCCCAGGGAGCTGGCTGAGCACCGCCTAAGAGTCAACTCAAAAGTAAAACCTGTCAAGGAACATCTCCGACGGTCCGCCGTCCAGAAGAGAAAGGCCATCGGCGAAGAGGTGGCTCGGCTCTTAGCGGCGGAGTTCATCCGAGAAATCTACCACTCCGAGTGGCTCGCCAATGTTGTCATGGTCCCCAAGAAAGACAAGTCACTTCGCATGTGCATTGACTTTAAACATATCAACCGGGCCTGCCCGAAAGATCATTTTCCTTTCCCCCGCATCAACCAGATAGTCAACTCGACTGCGGGATGTGAGCGACTGTCTTTTTTAGACGCCTATTCCGGGTACCATCAGATCCGTCTGTATGGGCCTGACGAAATCAAAACAGCTTTCATCACTCCATTCGGGTGCTTCTGTTATGTTACCATGTCATTCGGCCTCAAGAATGCCGGAGCCACATTCATGAGGATGATTTAGAAGTGTTTGCTCACCCAAATCAGTCGGAATGTGGAGGCGTACATGGATGATATTGTGGTCAAGTCACGGAAGGGTTCCGACCTGCTGACTGACCTTGCTGAAACCTTCGCCAACCTCAGAAGGTTTGATATCAAGCTTAACCCATCAAAATGCACATTCGGGGTTCCTCGCGAAAAGTTACTCGGTTTTCTCGTTTCCGAACGGGGAATCGACGCCAATCCAGAAAAAGTCGGTACTATACTCCGAATGAAAAGTCCTGTGCGAGTGCACGATGTTCAGAAGCTTACTGGTTGCTTGGCCTCCCTATGTTGATTCATATCTCGTCTCGGTGAAAAGGCATTGCCTCATTACCGATTGATGAAGAAGTCTGACAAGTTCGAGTGGACTCCTGAAGCTGACGCAGCGTTCGCAGAGCTCAAAGCTCTGCTCTCCACCCAGCCGGTGCTTGCTGCCCCAATTAGCAAGGAGCCTTTGCTACTTTACATTGCAGCCACAGGACAAGTCGCTAGTACGGTACTTACGGTCGAGCGGGAAGGAGAAGGGAAAACCTTCAAAGTTCAGCGCCCAGTGTATTATATTTCTGAAGTCTTGACCCCATCGAAGCAAAGATATCCTCGTTATCAGAAGCTCGTATATGGGATTTATATGACCACAAAGAAAGTTGCCCACTACTTCTCCGATCATTCCATTACAGTCGTCAGCGACGCTCCGTTGTCAGAGATCTTGCATAACAGAGACGCAACTGGTCGAGTGGCAAAATGGGCGATTGAACTCCTTCCTCTAGATATCAAGTTTGAGGCAAAGAAAGCTATCAAGTCCCAGGCAATCGCAGATTTCGTCGCCGAGTGGATTGAACAGCAACTGCCGACTCAGGTTCACTCGGAGCATTGGACCATGTTCTTCGACGGATCCAAGATGCTAAATGGTTCCGGCGCCGGAGTGGTATTGATCTCCCGCAGAGGAGATAAACTCAGATACACTACTAGGGAAAACCTTATACACCGAATCTTAGTAGCAGCGCGGCATAAAAACAGGCGCTGCTGCTAAGTAGTAGCAGCGCGGCTACGGAAAGCTCGCTACTGGTGCAAACTTAGCAGTAGCGTGTGACTCTTAAACCGCGCTGCTACAAAAATCCACCGACAGTACACAACAACATAAGTTTACCAGTAGCGCGGTGCCAGGGAGCGCGCTGCTGCTAATGCCATAGTAGCAGCGCACTTTTTTGTCACCTCGCTGCTGCTAATTTTAAAATTGTGCATAGGGTTGGCTCGTTTAGCAGTAGCGTGTGACAGGAAAGCGCGCTGTTGCTACGCTCTTAGCAGCAGCACGCTTTCTCTCCCGCGCTACTGCTAAGACGCAGCACCCACCACCTTTTCCACCTCGCCTCCCCATCTCCTCTCCTCCCTTTCCCCTACCTCCCACATCCTCCCTCTCTCACTCTTCTTCTTCCTCAATACTTCTCCCCCCATTACTCTCCCTCTTCTACCTACCTTTCTCTCTCTTCATTACTCCTAGCTATAACTACACCACCTCCATTAATTCATCTCCTTTCTCTTTTTCCTCCCTCCTCCACTAGTTGAAGTTGTCTCCTCCCAAATTAGCTAACTAGGTAGATGTAGCATTTAGTTAAGTGACCTATTTGCCCCCTAACTAGATCTTTCTTTGTCAAGAAGAGCTTTGTGCACTTTTGACCTCCCTACATCATCATCTCCACCGTGTGCTCGATCTCGAGATAGAGGTGTGATTAATATTTCATGCTTTTGCAAAATGGAAATATATGTTCCTATTTTGTATACACACTTAATTAGCCATTATTATGCATGGGTCCAATGATGTAATATATATATGTTCCTATTTTGTATACACACTTAGCCATTATTATGCAAGGGTCCAATGATGTAATATATATGTTCCTATTATGCTGAGGTAAAGAAAAAAGGGAAACTGGTTATAGCAGTAGCGCTTTAGTGAAAAAGAGCTATAGCTAGTCAAGGTAGCAGTAGCGGTTTCTGCAGAAAATCGCTATAGCTGCTCGTAATAGTAGTAGCGCGTTGCGTGTAAACGCGCTACTGCTACGTCCACTTAACCCAAAATTCTCCCTCTCCCTACTTCATCCCGCCTCTTTTCCCCCAAATCCCCACTCTCTCTTCCCCGGCCCCGTCGCACCGTCGCGCCTGCCCCCGACCTCGGCGCGCTCGCCCCCGACCCCGGCGTGCTCGCCCC
>NC_057794.1:562836932-562849506 GCF_018294505.1 Triticum aestivum
CCCGACCCGTCGGCCCTCGCCTCCCTCCTCTGCTTCCTCCCCTCCCAACCTCGGCTGTCGTCGGGCCTGCCTCGCCCTGCACCCTCTGTAAACCACCCCCCCTCTCTCTGCTAGCTAGGGTTAATTTACTTAGGTTTTAGTTATGTTAATTAGGTTATCTATTTAGTTACGAGTTTAGATAGGTTTCAAAATTTGCTGAATTTATATGCAAATTTGAACTGGACATGTGATATGTGGATATGTCATGTTTTGGACATGTCATGTTTTGGTAAATGACCCGAGTTGCCTATGTTACGCCGGAATGTTGATTCATTTCCGTTCTGGTGAATTTCAGGCGCTCGATATGTCCATTTTTTAGCAAAGGTCATGCCGAATTTTCCCGTGAATAAAGGCATGATTTGTGCTACATAGTTGGCATATCGAGTGCTGGCACATAGATATCTTTTTTATCTCATTTCTCATTTATTAATACTTTTCGAAATAAATAAGGAAACTTAATCATAGGAAACATGTCAAACAACGAAGAAACTGGGCCTTTTAACCAAGATGCAGACGAGATGGATTATGAGGGTGAACAAGACTACCTCGACTTTTTGACTGCTAAGCAAGGTTTGCAGGTCCGCCTCGATGATGGTACTGACGCCGACACCGACACCGACGGCGCCGGCACCGATGGCGGCGCCGAGACCGGTGGGGAAGGTACCGCCGGGGAAGATGTTGGGGAACGTAGCAGAAATTCAAAAAATTTCCTACGTATCACCAAGATCTATCTATGGAGAGACCAGCAACGAGTAGAAAGGAGAGTGCATCTACATACCCTTGTAGATCGCTAAGCGGAAGCGTTCAAGTGAACGGGGTTGATGGAGTCGTACTCGTCGTGATTCAGATCACCGATGATCCTAGTGCCGAACGGACGGCACCTCCGCGTTCAACACACGTACAGCTCAACGATGTCTCCCACGCCTTGATCCAGCAAGGAGAGAGGGAGAGGTTGAGGAAGACTCCATCCAGCAGCAGCACAACGGCGTGGTGGTGATGGAGGAGCGTGGCAATCCTGCAGGGCTTCGCCAAGCACCTACGGGAGAGGAGGAGGTGTCACGGGAGGGAGGGAGGCACCAAGGGCTCAGGTATGGATGCCCTCCCTCCCCTCCACTATATATAGGGGCAAGGGAGAGGGGGGAGGCGCAGCCTTGCCCCTTACTCCAAGAAAGGGGTGCGGCCAAGAGGGGGGGAGGAGTCCATCCTCCCCAAGGCACCTCGGAGGTGCCTTCCCCCTTGAGGACTCTTCCCTCTTTCCTATATCTTGGCGCATGGGCCTCTAGGGGCTGGTGCCCTTGGCCCATGTAGGCCAAGGCGCACCCCCTACAGCCCATGTGGCCCCCCGGGGCAGGTGGCCCCACCCGGTGGGCCCCCGGGACCCTTCCGGTGGTCCCGGTACAATACCGATGACCCCGAAACTTGTCCCGATGGCCGAAACAGGACTTCCTATATATAAATCTTTACCTCCGGACCATTCCGGAACTCCTCGTGACGTCCGGGATCTCATCCGGGACTCCGAACAACATTCGGTAACCACATACAAGCTTCCTTTATAACCCTAGCGTCATCGAACCTTAAGTGTGTAGACCCTACGGGTTCGGGAGACATGCAGACATGACCGAGACGTTCTCCGGTCAATAACCAACAGCGGGATCTGGATACCCATGTTGGCTCCCAC
Source organism: Triticum aestivum (assembly GCF_018294505.1). Lineage (NCBI taxonomy): Eukaryota > Viridiplantae > Streptophyta > Magnoliopsida > Poales > Poaceae > Triticum > Triticum aestivum. The sequence continues at coordinate 562,838,650 of NC_057794.1, forward strand.
ATGTTCCACGATGATCTCATCGGATGAACCACGATGTCAAGGACTTAATCAATCCCGTATTCAATTCCCTTTGTCTAGCGGTATTGCACTTGCCCGAGATTCGATCGTCGGTATCCTTATACCTTGTTCAATCTCGTTACCGGCAAGTCTCTTTACTCGTTCCGTAATACATCATCCCGTGATCAACTCCTTGGTCACATTGCGCATATGATGATGTCCTACCGAGTGGGCCCAGAGATACCTCTCCGTTTACATGGAGTGACAAATCCCAGTCTCGATCCGCATAAAACAATAGATATTTTCGGAGATACCTGTAGTGCACCTTTATAGTCACCCAGTTACGTTGTGATGTTTGATACACCCAAAGCACTCCTACGGTATCCAGGAGTTACACGCTCTCATGGTCAAAGGAAGAGATACTTGACATTAGAAAAGCTTCAGCATACGAACTACACGATCTCTATGCTAGGCTTAGGATTGGGTCTTGTCCATCACATCATTCTCCTAATGATGTGATCCCGTTATCAACAACATCCAATGTCCATAGCCAAGAAACCATGACTATCTGTTGATCACAACGAGCTAGTCAACTAGAGGCTCACTAGGGACATATTGTGGTCTATGTATTCACACGTGTATTACGATTTCCGGATAATACAGTTATAGCATGAATAAAAGACAATTATCATGAACAAGGAAATATAATAATACTTTTATTATTGCCTCTAGGGCATATTTCCAACAGTCTCCCACTTGCACTAGAGTCAATAATCTAGTTCACATCACCATGTGATTAACACTGACAGGTCACATCACCATGTGATCAACATCCAAAGAGTCTTGGGTTTGATCATGTTGCTTGTGAGAGAGGTTTTTAGTCAACGGGTCTGAACCTTTCAGATCCGTGTGTGCTTTACAAATCTCTATGTCATCTCCTAGATGTAGCTACCACGCTCTACTTGGAGCTATTCCAAATAACTGTTCTACTTGGAGCTATTCTAAATTGTTGCTCCATTATATGTATCCGGTCTCTCTACTCGGAGCTATCCGGATAGGTGTCAAGCTTGCATCGACATAACCCTTTACGGCGAACTCTTTTACCACCTCCATAATCGAGAAAATTCCTTAGTCCACTAGTTACTAAGGATAACTTTGACCGCTGTCCTGTGAGCCATTCTTGGATCACTCTTGTACCCCTTGACTGACTCATGGCAAGGCACACTTCAGGTGCGGTACACAGCATAGCATACTGAAGAGCCTACGTCTTAAGCATAGGGGACGACCTTCGTCCTTTCTCTCTATTCTGCCGTGGTCGAGCTTTAAGTCTTAACTTCGTACCTTACAACTCAGGCAAGAACTCCTTCTTTGACTGGTCCATCTTGAACACCTTCAAGATCATGTCAAGGTATGTGCTCATTTGAAAGTATTATTAAGCATTTTGATCTATCCTTATAGATCTTGATGCTCAATGTTCAAGTAGCTTAATCCAGGCTTTCCATTGAAAAACACTTTCAAAATAACCTTATATGCTTTCCAGAAATTCTACGTCATTTCTGATCATCAATATGTCAACAACATATACTCATCAGAAATTCTATAGTGCTCCCACTCACTTCTTTGGAAATACAAGTTTCTCATAAACTTTGTATATACCAAAATCTTTGATCATCATCAAAGCATACATTCCAACTCCGAGATGCTCACTCCAGTCCTTAGAAGGATCGCTGGTGCTAGCATACCTTTTAGCATTCTTAGGATTGATAAAACTTTTCTGATTGTATCACATACAATCTTTCCTTACGAAAACTAGTAAGGAAACTCGTCTTGACATCCATCTGCCAGATTTCATAAATGCAGCTTATGCTAACATGATTCCGACGGACTTAAGCATCGCTACGGATGAGAAAATCTCATCGTAGTCAACTCCTTGAACTTGTGAAAAAACTTTTCGCCACAAGTCGAGCTTCATAGATGGTGACATTACCATCCACGTCTGTCTTCTTCTTAAAATCCATATGTACCTAACAGCCTTACGACCATCAAGTAGTTCTTCCAAAGTCTACACTTTGTTTTCATACATGGATCCTCTCTCGGATTTTATGGCCTCAAGCCATTTATCGGAATCCGGGCCCACCATCGCTTCTCCATAGCTCGTAGGCTCATTGTTGTCTAGCAACATGACTTCCAAGACAGGATTACGTACTACTGTGAAGTAGTACGCATCCTTGTCATCCCACGAGGTTTGGGAGTGACTTGATCCGAAGTCTCATGATCAATATCATAAGCTTCCACTTCAATTGGTGTAGGTGACACAGGAACAACTTCCTGTGCCCTGCTACACACTGGTTGAAGTGATGGTTCAATAACCATATCAAGTCTCCACCATCCTCCCACTCAACTCTTTCGAGAGAAACCTTTCCTCGAGAAAGGACCCGATTCAAGAAACAATCCGTATTGCTTTCGGATCTGAATTAGGAGGTATACCCAACTATTTTGGGTGTCCTATGAAGATGCATTTTATCCGCTTTGGGTTCGAGCTTATCAACCTGAAACTTTTTCACATAAGCGTCGTAGCCCCAAACCTTTAAGAAATGACAGCTTAGGTTTCTCTAAACCATAATTCATACAGTGTCATCTCATCGGAATTACGTGGTGCCCTATTTAAAGTGAATGTGGTTGTCTTTAATGCCTAACCCATAAACTATCGTGGCAGTTTGATAAGAGACATCATGGTATGCATCATATCCAATAGGGTGCAACTATGATGTTCGGACACACCATCACACTATGGTGTTCCAGGCGGTATTAATTGCGAAACAATTTCCACAATGTCTTAATTGTGTGCCAAAACTCGTAACTCAGATATTCATCTCTATGATCATATCATAGACATTTTATCCTCTTGTCACAATGATCTGCTACTTCACTCTGAAATTACTTGAACCATTCAATAACTCAGACTTGTGTTTCATCAAGTAAATATACTCAACATTTACTCGAATCATCTGTGAAGTAAGAACATAATGATATTCACTGCATGCCTCAGCACTCATTCGACTGCACACATCAAAATGTGTTACTTCCAACAAGTTGCTATCTTGTTCCATCTTACTGAAAATGAGGCTTTTCAGTCATCTTGCCCATGTGGTATGATTTGCATATCTCAAGTGATTCAAAATCAAGTGAGTCCGAACGATCCATTTGCATGGAGTTTCTTCATGCATATACACCAATAGACATGGTTCGCATGTCTCAAACTTTTCAAAAACAAGTGAGTCCAAAGATCCATCAACATGGAGCTTCTTCATGCGTTTTATACCATTATGACTTACATGGCAGTGCCACAAGTAAGTGGTACTATCATTACTATCTTATATCTTTTGGCATGAAAATGTGTATCACTACGATCGAGATTCAAAAAACCATTCAGGTTTAATACCAATCTTGATGGTAGAGGGAGCGTGCGATGTTTGACCACATCAAACTTGGAAACACTTCCAACACATATCGTCAGCTCTCCTTTAGCTAGTCTTTGTTTATTCCGTAGCTTTTATTTCGAGTTACTAACACTTAGCAACCGAACCGGTATCTAATACCCTGGTGCTACTAGGAGTACTAGTAAAGTACACATTAACATAATGTATATCCAATATACTTCTATCGACTTTGCCAGCCTTCTTATCTACCAAGTATCTAGGGTAATTCTACTCTAGTGGCTGTTCCCCTTATTACAGAAGCACTTAGTCTCGGGTTTGGGTTCAACCTTGGGTCTCTTCACTAGAGCAGCAGCTGAATTGCCGTTTCATGAAGTATCCCTTTGTTCCCTTGCCCTTCTTGAAACCAGTGGTTTTACTAACCATCAACGATTGATGCTCCCTTTTGATTTCTACTTTCGCGGAGTCAAACATGGCGAATATCTCAAGGATCATCATATATGTCCCTGATATATTATAGTTCATCACGAAGCTCCAGCAGCTTGGTGGTAATGACTTCGGAGGAACTATCACTATTTCATCTGGAAGATCAACTCCCATTTGATTTAAGTGATTGTTGCACTCAGACAATCTGAGCACAAGCTCAACAATTGAGCTTCTCTCCTTAGTTTGCAGGCTAAGAAAATCGTCGGAGGTCTTATACCTCTTGACATGGGCACGAGCCTGAAATCCCAATTTCAGCCCTCAAAACATCTCATATGTTTCGCGATGTTTCAAAACATCTTTGGTGCCTCAATTCTAAACCGTTTAACTGTACTATCACGTAGTTATCAAAACGTGTATGTCAGATGTTCGCAACATCCACAGACAACGTTCGAGGTTCAACACACTGAGCAGTGCATTAAGGACATAAGCTTTCTACTGTCCGCACAATTGCTACTATCAACTTTCAACTATATTTTCTCTAGGAACATATCTAAAACAGTAGAACTAAAGCGTGAGCTACGACGTAATTTGCAAAAGGTCTTTTGACTATGTTCAGGATAATTAAGTTCATCTTATGAACTCCCACTTAGATAGACATCCCTCTGGTCATCTAAGTGATCACATGATCCGAGTCAACTAGGCCGTGTCCGATCATCACGTGAGACGGACTAGTCATCATCGGTGAACATCTTCATGTTGATCGTATCTACCATACGACTCATGCTCGACCTTTCGGTCTCCGTGTTCCGAGGCCATGTCTGCACATGCTAGGCTTGTCAAGTTAACCCTAAGTGTTTTCGCTGTGTAAAACTGTCTTACACCCGTTGTATGTGAACTTAAGAATCCATCACACCCGATCATCACGTGGTGCTTAGAAGCGACGAACTGTAGCAATGGTGCACAGTTAGGGGAGAACACTTCTTGAAATTTTGTAAGGGATCATCTTATTTACTACCGTCGACCTAAGCAAACAAGATGCATAAACATGATAAACATCACATGCAATCAAATAGTGACATGATATGGCCAATATCATTTTGCTCCTTTTGATCTTCATCTTCGGGGCTCCATGATCATCATCATCACCGGCACGACACCATGATCTCCATCATCATGATATCCATCATCGTGTCTTCATGAAGTTGTCACGCCAACGACTACTTCTACTTCTATGACTAATGCGTTTAGCAATAAAGTAAAGTAGTTTACATGGCGTTCTTCAATGACACGCAGGTCATACAAAAAATAAAGACAACTCCTATGGCTCCTGCCGGTTGCCATACTCATCGACATGCAAGTCGTGAATCCTATTACAAGAACATGATCAATCTCATACATCACATATATCATTCATCACATCCTTTTGGCCATATCACATCACATAGCATACCCTGCAAAAACAAGTTAGACGTCCTCTAATTGTTGTTGCATGTTTTACGTGGCTGCTATGGGTTTCTAGCAAGAACGTTTCTTACCTACGCAAGACCACAACGTGATATGCCAATTGCTATTTACCCTTCATAAGGACCCTTTTCATCGAATCCGTTCCGACTAAAGTGGGAGAGACTGGCACCCGCTAGCCACCTTATGCACCAAGTGCATGTCAATCGGTGGAACCTGTCTCACGTAAGAGTACGTGTAAGGTCGGTCTGGGCCGCTTCATCCCACAATACCGTCGAAACAAGATTGGACTAGTAACGGTAAGCATATTGAACAACATCAACGCCCACAACTACTTTGTGTTCTACTCGTGCAAAGAATCTACGCAATAGACCTAGCTCATGATGCCACTGTTGGGGAACGTAGCAGAAATTCAAAAAATTTCCTACGTATCACCAAGATCTATCTATGGAGAGACCAGCAACGAGTAGAAAGGAGAGTGCATCTACATACCCTTGTAGATCGCTAAGCGGAAGCGTTCAAGTGAACGGGGTTGATGGAGTCGTACTCGTCGTGATTCAGATCACCGATGATCCTAGTGCCGAACGGACGGCACCTCCGCGTTCAACACATGTACAGCTCGACGATGTCTCCCACACCTTAATCCAGCAAGGAGAGAGGGAGAGGTTGAGGAAGACTCCATCCAGCAGCAGCACAACGGCGTGGTGGTGATGGAGGAGCGTGGCAATCCTGCAGGGCTTCGCCAAGCACCTACGGGAGAGGAGGAGGTGTCACGGGAGGGAGGGAGGCGCCAAGGGCTCAGGTATGGATGCCCTCCCTCCCCTCCACTATATATAGGGGCAAGGGAGAGGGGGGAGGCGCAGCCTTGCCCCTTACTCCAAGAAAGGGGTGCGGCCAAGAGGGGGGGAGGAGTCCATCCTCCCCAAGGCACCTCGGAGGTGCCTTCCCCCTTGAGGACTCTTCCCTCTTTCCTATATCTTGGCGCATGGGCCTCTAGGGGCTGGTGCCCTTGGCCCATGTAGGCCAAGGCGCACCCCCTACAGCCCATGTGGCCCCCCGGGGCAGGTGGCCCCACCCGGTGGGCCCCCGGGACCCTTCCGGTGGTCCCGGTACAATACCGATGACCCCGAAACTTGTCCCGATGGCCGAAACAGGACTTCCTATATATAAATCTTTACCTCCGGACCATTCCGGAACTCCTCGTGACGTCCGGGATCTCATCCGGGACTCCGAACAACATTAGGTAACCACATACAAGCTTCCTTTATAACCCTAGCGTCATCGAACCTTAAGTGTGTAAACCCTACGGGTTCGGGAGACATGCGGACATGACCGAGACATTCTCCGGTCAATACCCAACAGCGGGATCTGGATACCCATGTTGGCTCCCACATGTTCCACGATGATCTCATCGGATGAACCACGATGTCAAGGACCTAATCAATCCCGTATTCAATTCCCTTTGTCTAGCGGTATTGCACTTGCCCGAGATTCGATCGTCGGTATCCTTATACCTTGTTCAATCTCGTTACCGGCAAGTCTCTTTACTCGTTCCGTAATACATCATCCCGTGATCAACTCCTTGGTCACATTGCGCATATGATGATGTCCTACCGAGTGGGCCCAGAGATACCTCTCCGTTTACACGGAGTGACAAATCCCAGTGTCGATCCGCATAAAACAATAGATACTTTCGGAGATACCTGTAGTGCACCTTTATAGTCACCCAGTTACGTTGTGACGTTTGATACACTCAAAGCACTCCTACGGTATCCAGGAGTTACACGCTCTCATGGTCAAAGGAAGAGATACTTGACATTAGAAAAGCTTCAGCATACGAACTACACGATCTCTATGCTAGGCTTAGGATTGGGTCTTGTCCATCACATCATTCTCCTAATGATGTGATCCCGTTATCAACGACATCCAATGTCCATAGCCAGGAAACCATGACTATCTGTTGATCACAACGAGCTAGTCAACTAGAGGCTCACTAGGGACATATTGTGGTCTATGTATTCACTCGTGTATTACGATTTCCGGATAATACAGTTATAGCATGAATAAAAGACAATTATCATGAACAAGGAAATATAATAATACTTTTATTATTGCCTCTAGGGCATATTTCCAACAGAAGATACCGGCGCCGATGCCAGTACCGAAAAGAGGCATAAGAAGCAGAGGATACGAAAACCTAACAAACTAGGGATTGGACGACTTGTGATCACAAAGATGGCACCTGGCAAGTTTGAGCCGTTAGAGCCTAAAGGATACGAAAACCTAAAGGTATGTTGCATCTAGTTGCTAACCCTTTCTTTTTCGGTGTTCTCTAGTATATTTTGTTGCATATATATGATTGTACATCCTCTTCATGAACATGCATCTCTAACAGGTACCTAGTTTCTTGATGGCGAGATGGAACTGCTATGTCGTGTACAAAGGGAAGGTTCCGGGGGTGTACAACGAGTGCCATGAGTGTCAGGCGCAAGTGAATGGGTTCTCGGACGCCAGCCGTAAAGGCTTCAAAAGCAGACAAGAAGGAGAAGCTAGTTACTTGAGGTTCACGCTAGCGCGAGAGAGGACTCATAACCGCCATCTCATGTACTGCATAGTTCCGCTCTCACTCATAGTGATAGCTCTTCTCGCGTATACCTTTTTTTAGATGGATGACATTGTAGTTGCAAGTATTCGAGACTTGCATGTATCGCTATTTTCGAGATGATGACAAGATACCACTTTGTGTTGGATGATGATTATGACGAGACTATTTGTATGTATATGCTATGATTACATTTGTGGTCTCGCAGGCATTTGTATGTGTATCATGATGACATTTGTATGTGCTAAAGATTCTTCTATAAAGCCTGTTCAAATACAAAACAAATATGCCGAAAAAAACAAAAAACTACTAAAATTAGCAGTAGCGAGTGGAGAAAAGTTAGCAGCAGCGCGGTTGTAGCAGTAGCGCGCATAGGGGAAGCGCGCTATAGCTATTAGCAGTAGCGAGGTTCCTTTAAGCGCGCTGCTGCAACACTTGTGTAGCAGTAGCGCGGGTGGACCAGCGCTACTGCTATATGTTAGCTGTAGCGCCTTATTAGTAGCGCCGGCCCCCGCGCTACTAAAACGCCGAAAACCCACGCTGCTGCTAGGCTTTTCCCTAGTAGTGATATGTTCTTCAAATCCACTTTGATTCCTCTAACAGCGAGGCAGAATACGAAGCACTTTTATATGGGTTGCGCATGGCTATTTCACTCGGCGTCCGTCGCCTCATGGTCTATGGTGACTCAGATTTGGTGGTTAATCAAGTGATGAAGAAATGGGACGTCAGAAGTCCAGCCATGACTGGTTATTGCAATGCAGTGAGAAAGCTGGAGAAGAAATTCGAGGGGTTAGAGCTTCATCACATACCCCGACTGAAAAATCAAGCAGCTGATGATCTGGTAAAAATAGGTTCCAAAAAAGAAGCCATTCCCAGCAATGTGTTTTTGGAACACATCCACACACCATCGGTCCAGGAGGATCCCTTCACTGAAGAGGCCCCGCAGCCAAAAAGCGCCACGGATCCGACTGAAGTTGAAGTTCTAGCTGTGGTCGACCTGATTATGGAAGTCTTGGTTATCACTCCCGTTTGGACGGAACCGTACATCGCGTACATCTTAAGGAAAGAACTCCCAGAAGACGAAGAAGAGGCTCGACAGATCGTCCGTCGATCCAAGGCCTTTACAGTCATAAAGGGACAGTTATATAGAGAAAGCGCGACTGGGGTCGGCCAGAAGTGTATTACACCAGAAGAAGGTCAAATGATCCTTAACGATATCCACTCGGGGACCTGTGGTCATCATGCGTCCTCTCGAACCATTGTGGCTAAAGCATACCGAGCGGGGTTCTACTGGCCAAGAGCCAATGAGATGGCAAAAGAGATAGTCGACAAATGTGAAGGATGCCAGTATTACTCCAATATGCCGCACAAGCCCGCGTCAGCCCTGAAAACCATTCCACTCGTCTGGCCCTTCGCTGTTTGGGGGCTGGACATGGTTGGACCACTGAGAACAGGCAAGAGCGGCTTCACTCATGTGCTGGTAGCAGTCGATAAGTTCACCAAATGGATTGAAGCCAAGCCTATCAAGAATCTCGATGCTTGCACCGCTATCAGTTTCATTAGAGAGTTGATATTCAGATATGGAGTTCCGCACAGCATCATCACGGACAATGGGTCAAACTTCGATTCCGACAAATTCAGGGCCTTTTGCGCCTCTCAAGGCACTCGGGTCGACTATGCTTCGGTCGCTCACCCCCAGTCGAATGGGCAAGCAGAAAGGGCGAACGGCCTAATTCTCAAAGGACTGAAACCCCGATTGATGCGCGATCTCAAGCACACAGCAGGTGCATGGGTCGACGAGCTTCCATCGGTCCTTTGGGGATTGAGGACAACCCAGAATCGATCGACCGGAAGAACCCCATTCTTTCTAGTCTACGGAGCCGAGGCAGTCTTACCGAGTGACCTGCTTCACAACGCTCCCCGAGTCGAGCTCTACTCTGAAGATGAAGCAGAACAAGCCCGGCAGGACGCAGTCGACCTCCTAGAAGAAGAAAGAGAAATGGCCTTGATTCCATCGATCATCTATCAGCAAGACTTGCGTCGATTCCATGCCAGAAACGTGAAGAGCCGAGCCTTCCAAGAAGGAGACTTAGTCCTCCGAGTGGATCAGCAGAAACCACACAAGCTCGCTCCTACTTGGGAAGGCCCCTTCATAGTCACCAGAGTCCTCCACAATGAAGCATACCACCTCTACAATGTCGATCGCCAGATTGATGAGCCACTAGCCTGGAATGCGGAGCTACTCCGCCCCTTTTATACTTGAATTCTCACTCGGATGAGATGTAATAAGAAAAACTCCTGTAGTTTATTTATCAAAGACAAGAGCGTTATAATTTTCCCAGTGATTATTATTGTTTTTGTTTGCGTAAGAAATCCCCCAGTGGGTGGCTTAGCTGCGAATCCGCTTCGCCTAAGTTTGAAAAAATCCTACCGAGTGGAGAGCAATCCTCCCACTCGGGGGCTTAGCTGCAGTCCAGTACTCGCCTAAGTTTTCTCACTGGAGACTTAGTTGCAGTCCGGCACTCGCCTAAGTTTGAAAAAATCATACCGAGTGGAGAGCAATCCTCCCACTCGGGGGCTTAGCTGCAGTCCAGTACTCGCCTAAGTTCTCTCACTGGAGACTTAGCTGCAGCCTGGCACTCGCCTAAGTTTGAAAAAATCCTACCGAGTGGAGAGCAATCCTCCCACTCGGGGGCTTAGCTGCAGTCCAGTACTCGCCTAAGTTCTCTCACATGGAGAGTTAGCTGCAGTCCGGCACTCGCCTAAGTTTGAAAAAATCCTACCGAGTGGAGAGCAATCCTCCCACTCGGGGGCTTAGCTGCAGTCCAGTACTCGCCTAAGTTCTCTCACTTGGAGATTTAGCTGCAGTTCGGCACTCGCCTAAGTTTGAAAAAATCCTACCGAGTGGAGAGCAATCCTCCCACTCGGGGACTT
>NC_057794.1:562850114-562881754 GCF_018294505.1 Triticum aestivum
GCTTAGCTGCAGTCCAGTACTCGCCTAAGTTCTCCCACTTGGAGACTTAGCTGCAGTCCCGCACTCGCCTAAGTTTGAAAAAATCCTACCGAGTGGAGAGCAATCCTCCCACTCGGGGGGCTTAGCTGCAGTCCAGTACTCGCCTAAGTTCTCTCACTTAGAGACTTAGCTGCAGTCCGGCACTCGCCTAAGTTTGAAAAAATCCTACCGAGTGGAGAGCAATCCTCCCGCTCGGGGGCTTAGCTGCAGTCCAGAACTCGCCTAAGTACGAAACACATCTCAATCCTCAAGGACAACGAGTGGCAGGTCGACTGCCACCTTCTCCTGGGGAGCTTTGCCACAAATACAATGCGTGATTCATCCCGCTCTACAGTAACGAAGTGCAGGTCGACTGCCACCTTCTCCTGGAGAGCTTCGCCACAAATACAATGTGCGCTCCGTCCTGCTCTGCAGTAACAAGGTGTGGGTCGACCGCCGCCTTCCCCTGGAGAGCTTCGCCACAAATACGATGCGCACTCCGTCGCCGACCCGCAAGGGCGACAAGACATGGGTCGACTGCTTCCCTCTCCTTAGGAGCTGCACTGCGAATACAAAAGTTGTCTCGAATGAAGAATGGGTTCACTCAGCAGGAGATTCATAAAGATATTCAACGGTAAACCAAGTTCAGGTAAATTCTAAAGGTTCCGGATCACAGATCGAAGTACTCGGGCATGCAGCCCGAAAAAGTTTAACGGATACAAAAACCACTCGGCATTCCGAGGCAAATTTAAGGTGGGACATAAGAGTTTGTTCACTCCGCCGGAGGAGGGCTGGCAGGCTCGACGAAATCATCCAGGTCGACACCGTCGGCTATCTGAGTGGCTGCAGCGATGAAAGTCTCCATAAAGGTTCGGAAGTCATGTTTCTGGGTGTTGGCGACCTTGATTGCTGCCAGTTTGTCTTGTCGCACCTCCTTGCAGTGGACACGAACCAAAGACAGAGTCACGTCAGCGCCACACCGAGCAGCAGACTTCTTCCACTCCTGCACTCGGTCTGGGATTTCATTTAGTCGAGTCATCAGGGACTCAAGATCATTTTGGGGCACAGCCTCTGGCCAAAGTGCCGGGTCAATCCACGACATTGCGACCTTCAGTCGAGCCAAGTAGTCCATGGCACTGTCGATGCGAGATTCCAGACGGAGCAGATTCATGGCAGTTTCATCTTTCACGGGAGAGTTGATTGGATCCAAACCTGGTTCGATCCGCCCAGTCTCCTCTTCAAAATTCTGGCAAAACTCTGCATTCACGATCCAAGGATAAGTCAATTTTCGTACACTGAGTCGACACAAAAAAAATCAGTCGGAACAGAATGTGCACCTTCAAGCTTGATGAACAACTTCTTGGCAAGACTTCTCAGATAGCTCTCCAGATCATCCCTCCTGCGAGCAATGCCTTCCATTTTCTCTCCCTAGACGAGATTCGCCTTCTTCCAGCGCGAGCACTCCTTGTTGGAGTCATTCAGAGCAGTCTTCAGCCTGGTATTCTCTTCTTCCAACTGGTCGACCGAAGCCAGCTTCTGTTCGGCCAGAGCGGTCCTGTCATCAGCCTCCTTACGAGCAGCAGCCAAATCCTGATCCTTCTTCGCCAGAGCTTCCCTCAGTTTTTCTGCAAAGAAATGACGATTGATTCAGAAATAGCAGAAGGGTACTCAAGCCTAAAACTGACCAGTCGACAAACTCGTCTTACCAGCGGCGCCGTCTCTGACCTTTTCCAGCTCTGTCCTGGCCAGCTCCAAGTCAAGGTTCAGTTGAATCTGCTGCTTCTCCAAGTCAGCAAAGCAAGCTCCAAGATCACAAGATTTCTGAAATCAAAGGGGAGAAGTTATTTTTACAGCAAAAAACAATAAAGGCAATAAATACTAAGACTACGGTCGACTGCCCGCAGTCCACCATAGTCTCGGGGACTACACCAAGTGGGTGCACTTTGCGTGCCCCCACCGGTTCTGATCCCACTCGACCGGCCCGCCGAAGTCGAGTCCAAAAAAAAGGGCAGAAAGAGAGAAAATAGAACTCAGACTACAGTCGACTGCCAGCGGTCCACCGTAATCTCGGAGACTACACCCAGTGGGTGCACTTTGCGTGCCCCCACCGGTTCTGATCCCACTCGACCAGCCCGCCGAAGTCGAGTCCAAAAATACCAGACCGAGTGGAAGAGACAAACTACCAGTTTGGTTTATACATTCGGCAAAATACAAAGACTACAGTCGACTGCCAGCAGTTCACCGTAGTCTCGGGGACTACACCCAGTGGGTGCACTCAGCGTGCCCCCACTAGTCCAAAAATTCAATAGAGGCACCCAGTAGGTGTACAGATGCAAAGATTTTCAGAAAGAATCTTCAGGTAGCATATCCTAACAGAACAAGCGGCGACCAACTAACCTGAACGTTGCTCTGGAGGGCCGAGCTGGCATCATAGACGGCTTGGCTGGCGTCCCGCACCGTCTTCATCTTCTCCATCATAATGCCCGCCTGGCGTATGGCTTCCCTAGCAGCATTCACCTCGTCCTCTGGGACATGATGGGTCGCAAAAACTGAAGGCGGATCGACAGGGGCCTGAGCAGTCGACGAAGAAGGCAAGGCACTCGACAGTGGCACGGCGAAGGTAACAGAACCCTGATTGACGTTGCCAGTGTCCTGAACGACTGGTTCCGCCCTCGGCGTCGACTGTAACGCCTCACTTACAGGAGCTCGCCTATTCTTCCTCGTCAAAGATCTCTCGGGCTCTTCATCATCATCAGGGAGGTCAATAATGTTGGGAGCTGTGCAAAGTTCAATTGCCAAAATCACGTCACCCAATGATGCACATTGCAGTTGAATCGACCGAATAAAGATAGTATGGCAGAAATCATACTCGGATTAGAAGTGACCGCATCCTCCATCACCTCATCATCATCCCTGTAAGCTGAGGTCCCAGAAGTGGTAGCACTGATAATTCCAAAGTTCGTCCAGTTAAAACAAGAAAAACAAACAGCGCGGAGCGTCGAGTGAATACAAAGAGAGACACTCACGCGGAGGCGACGGGGATATCAATCTTGATCTTCGGCAACGCCTTCCGAGTCCTCGGCTCTGCAACTTTGGGGTGCTTGGGCGCCTTCTCAGTCGGGGTTGGTGAAGAGATCCGAGGACGCTTCGAAGACTGACCAGCCTAAGCAGTTGCCTTGTCGCGGGCACTCGGTCGTTCTTGGTCAAGCTTGGATCGCCTCTCCTTGCGAGGGGGCGACTCGACTTCTTCTCCATCACTTGAGTCGTCGCTTCCTCCATCCCCTTCACCATCGGAAGTCCACTCGCCACTGTCGCCGCCACTCGCCTCGCCTTCCAGAGCTTGCTCTTGCTCCCCGTTGGGCATTGAATACATTTCAATAATGGCCTGAAAGAAAGCAGGGAGAACAAAGTCAGTCGACGCAATATAGGCAGCTGCGCGAGTGAATTCAGATTACAAGCAAAAACTCAGAATCAGACCTGCTCTGGTGCACGGGACTGGTCGAATGGGGGAACTCTCCTGGCTCCCCTGGGATTGTACTTGTTCCCGGTAATGTCCGACAGCCACTTCTCCAGTGTGTCGTCGTCGACCTCCTCCGGGTGGATCCGAGTGGAGTCTTCAAGACCCGAATACATCCACATCGGATGGTCTCGAGCTTGAAGAGGCTAGATGCGCCGCTGAAGGAAGACCTCCAAGAGATCCATACCAGTGACCCCATCACGAATAAGATGGACCACTCGATTGACCAACACCTTCACGTGCGCCTTCTCCTCCGGGAGCACCTTCAAAGGGGAGGGTTTCTTCACTCGGTCCATGGTAAAGGGAGGGAGGCCAGTCGATTGCCCTGGCGTCGACTGGTCTTTATAGTAAAACCAGGTCGACTGCCATCCGCGAACTGAGTCGGGAAGAATCATGGCCGGAAAGGAGCTTTTCCCTCTCATCTGAATGCCAAGACCCCCACACATCTGGATCACTTGGGTCCTCTCGTCACTCAGATTAGCCTTTTTCACTGTCTGGGAGCGACAAGTGAAAATATGCTTGAAAAGACCCCGGTGAGGCCGGCAACCCAGAAAATTCTCACACAAAGAAATGAAAGCGGCGGGATAAATGATTGAGTTGGGGGTAAAATGGTGGAGTTGTGCCCCAAAGAAGTTCAGAAACCCTCGAAATAAAGGGTGAGGAGGCAAGGAAAATCCACGGTCGACGTGGGTGGCAAGAAGAACACGCTCACCCTCCCGAGGTTGCGGCTCAGATTCCTTCCCCGGAAGCCGCGCCGAGTCATAGGGGATCAGCCCCCCTTCGGCCAGATCGTCGAGGTCTTCTTGGGCGATCCTCGAGTGGATCCAGTCGCCCTAGATCCAGCCCTTCGGGAGGCCGGTCCGCGAGGAAGATCCGCCCCGGCTGGTCGCCTTCCCCTTCGACCTTGCCGTCGCCTTCTTTGCCCGCTCCAGAGCCGCCGTCTTCTCCTTCCCCATTGTCGCCGGCAAGACGCGTACGGAGCATTGACGCTGGGGCGAGAGCGAGCGCAGCGGAGGGGCGTAAAGAGGAGAAGAGGTAATGGGAACGCGCTGTTCGGGAGACTCCGGTCCAAAGCCTTATATGAGGCCGCTTCCGAGTGGCTGACGGGTAGGCCCAGGTGGCTCTGTCAAATCCCGTAACGATCGCGCGCACGATACGTGGCGAAAAAGGTGGCGCGGGGATCGAGGCGGCTCCGCTCTATCCCATCCGATTACTGCGGCCTCCCCCGTCCCGCGTGCTTCCCAAAATTCGGATCCCACAAAATCTGCGGGCAGCAAACAACTTGTCAGACCAAAGATCTCCTCCGCACCGTCACTCGGAGCCTTACAAGTAAAAAACTCACTCGACGAAGAATTAAGAATGGATCAAGGCGACTGAAAAGGAAGTTGATGTCGTCACTCGGGTCCGTTGATCCGAAACAAGATACGCTCACGGCATGAAAAACGAGTCGGAGAAGTTCTCAACTCCTTCCCCACTCAAACCTCGACCCATTCGGGGGCTAATGATGAAGCTATGTACCTAGGATAGGGTCACGGGCCTATCCTAACTGCCCTACCCAAGGACATCTCTAGAAGAAATCACCTTTCAATCGACTTGGAGGTGTTCCACTCGACAGACTCGAAGACATTCGACCGAGAAGCAATCACTCGACCAAGATCCAACCACTCGACGGCCAGGAGACCTAAAGTCACTCCGCACGCTAACGGTCGGTCATTAAGTAGTTTTTATGGTCATCATAGCATTTTATTACTAGCGTTACCAGTAACGCCCTGCCTTAATATACATTGAACCCTTTGTAACGTGGGCTGGTCGGGGTCCTGGCGCACTCTATATAAGCCACCCCCCTCCTCCGAGACAAGGGTCCGCACCCCTGTAATTCATACTCTCATAATCCAGTCGACCGCCTCCGAGCTCCGAGACGTAGGGCTATTACTTCCTCCGAGAAGGGCCTGAACTCGTAAACCTTGCGTTCTTACAACTTCTCCACAGTTAAGATCTTGCCTCTCCATACTTACCCCCCTACACTACTGTCAGACTTGGAACCACGACACTATGATATTCTAGTAATTTTTTGGCGGTGGTTGTTTCTTCCTTCACCACTTCTTAAGAGATCTTGCAAGATATCTCATATTAGAGTTGAATCGAGAGCTGTTAGTACCTTCACATGTCCTTTTGGCGAAAGGATGGAAATCCACTTACCCATTTTCGAATTTAAAACAGAGCTAGGGAGTCGTAGCTTCCCAGGTCCATCAATTTTCGAGTTCTAAACTGAGACTAGAAGGGTTTAGCGCGCTTTGCTGCGCCGAAGAATGCCGCAATGTATTTTTCATTAACAAATCTAATTCATAAGCTCAAATATGAGCATTCTAGAGGTGATTTGTTTTCCTCTAGAAATAAGGATAAAAAATCAAAGGCAACGTCAGCTTGCAAGTATGACAACAACAACTCTACGAAATATCACTACCACTGTATGAATTCCCATTAAACACCCAAGCAACATAGGGCAAAAGAACCTCACAAGTCACAAGCACCAAAGAACACAGTCAAAATGGAATGAATCTATGAGAGTAACAACTCAAACAATCTCAACAGCTTGTTCCTGTTGGGTTTCACGCACTTTATGCAAGAATTATAAACAAAGTAACAATACATAGAGCTTGATTCCCTGAAACCATTATAACATCAACTTCTCGTTTCAGAGTTGTATAGGCGTACAACAAGGAGTAATATCTTGAGATAAATGGCTTTGTGCCCTTCCTTCTCCCCTTTATGTAAGTGGTTTAAGTTGAAGCTCAAGAAAAGCTTTGAGACTGTTACATCACACAGTAACTCAACATCAAATAAATTAAGAAAACAATCACATTTGACCTATACTCGCGTACCTTGTTCTTTGTTGCTTTAAAATTCCACCTTGTGTTCTAACTTTGAGACTGTTACATCACACAGTAGCTGGCATGAGAGTTACCCACATACAAAGAAAAGATCAAGTAGAAATGGGAACTGCAACATGGCCAGTAAGCACTAATTAACAATTAAAATCATGAATGTATGTTCTACTCCCTCCATTCCACTGACTAAGGTGTGCACACATTTTAAAATTGAACTTTGACCAACCAAATGTGGGTTATATGTAACAAAAAAATATATCGTTGAATTCATATTCAAAAGAAGTTTTGAATGGTATGATTTTTAAGTCATATATATGGAGTAGCTACCATGGATTTTTCTAAGAAATTTAAGTCAACTATCAGTTCTGCTAATTTAACACAAAACATAACAGTTTTCTGAAGTATTATTTACATGACACCTAATTATTGCAAATTAAGGTTTCATTAAAAAGATGGCCAACTCTGTGACTTAGACTGGTGCTTCAATTATACTCTCTAGCTAGCTAGACCTGGAATTGAGAAGGCTTGCATGTATAATATGGCTGGTCATACACTCATACTACACTATCCATTGCACATGTATAATATTCACACCACGCGCGACCACGACCAGGCTGAAGACCATCCATAAAAAACACACTGGTAAAACACATGACCACATCACCACTCAAGAACGGGCCAATTTCTCCAACAACACAACATGAATGGGCACAGAGAGACAACCCAGCACCACGCAACATCTTGCTCAAAATAAATACAGTTTTTTTCTAAATTATCCGTTCCACATTGAAAACTGAAGATATTTGTTTTTAACTCCTACAAATTTCAGTAGCAATCATTGAAAGTTTGAACTGTTCACACATACAGTTACCGTTATTTCTGTATATATATGTATAACCGTTGGAAGTTTGAACTGATACACTAAGACTTGGTAGTTACAGGTGTGTTCTAGAGTGCACTGTAAATACAGCTGAATTACAACACAATGTATCCAACGTTTGGGAGAATAAAATTATCATGAATCATGTGTGAGATGAACAACCGGATTCCTTCTTGATTTATCAAACTTCACAAGAGAAAACGATCTGTAACTACAAAAAACTGATAACAGATAAACAAACTGGCATACATCAACAAAATTTATAGTGAAAATCCAAAATAATGTGTGCTAAATAGCAGCAAACTGTTACCTTTGGCATGTATACTATCCTTGAATTCTGATGGCATGGCCTTGAGCACGTCTATCACCAGCTCACAACCCGAGGAGCGAGTCTAACTTCACAAGCCCAAGCACCACACCCGAGCACGTGACTCACATCTAGATCTTGGGCTCTTGGCACAGTGATGTAGGAGCACGTAGCCTGGTTGGCAGAGGCACAGGATACCGAAAGTGGGGAAGCAGGATATCCATGGAGCTGACACGGAGACAACAGCATAACCTGCCTAAAGAATAAGAAAGCACATAAAGTGGGCAGAGGAAGTGAAACAACGTTTTGCTGAACAATGATAGTCCCACTGAATAACAAAATACATCATGTTTTAGTTGTTTGGATAATTTACATAATACATTTAAATCCAAGGTAATCTTCTTATGCATGATAACAATGAATGTGATCGGTATTAAGAAACTTTTCCTTGCCAACAATATACAGTGCAAGACTAACTATGCTCCTAGGCTCTCGATGACCAGACAGGGGAGCTTATGTAGAAAATTGATAAACCTACATAGAAGAAGGATGAGCAGGATCATACATCCTGAGGAAATATTAAGATTGCCAAAGAACTGAAGTGGTGAGAACTATATAAGGATAAAGTAAATGCTCAGACAACTCAGCTAAATATCTATTTCTGCATCACCTTTGGTCGTGCCGCTCGCTATCATCGAGTTCATACAAAGTTCAGATAACAATGCACTAAGATTAATCAGTGCAACTGAAGCCAATGCAAGTAGCCAAACTACTCAACACTCGGTCCAATCACTAACCCATGGACGGCTTCAGATCATCGAGAAGAAAGCCTATGCACAAGCACCATACAGTAACATGGAGCAGAAATGCAGATTAAGAAGTAGCCCCCATGCCTTGTCTTGATATTATTGTCAACTACAGACTTCACACAAGTCAAACGAACCCCCGACTACACACAGGACACAAATATAGGAGGCAAAAGCGTTAGACAACGATGTGCTTCTCCCTTCACATCTCTGCTCCCGCATTCGATCTCACTGGTACAAAAAAATTCTATCCATTCGCACAATTTTTTTCCAATGATGAAGCAAGAACATGCCAAACGCCCAGCGAGCAAACCAAAACCTGCTAGGACTAAATCGCGGACCACACCACAAAGCCTGACACGAGAGAGACCAAAATCCCAACACCATTGCTGCAGCACTGAGATTAGAGCTCATCAGGCGAAACATACCTAGGAGTGAGGGCAGTGGACTCACAGCGCGTCCTTCTCGGAGTCGGGGACGGGGTAAGTAGAATCAATGCAGGTAAAAGTAGGAGCATGATCACTTGTGATAATGGCATGTCTAAAACATTAATTCAACTTTGTTTTGATTAGATTGTTGCTTAATCCATTACTGTCTCGGGGATTATCCAGTTTTGAGATTCCCCTGAATTATGAAAATGTGGCAAGACTAAGCGGTACTGATAAAAAGCATGTTGTGATCAATATGTGGTTACTTCAGCTGTTCTATGGAATCAGTGGAAAATATGGTCTAGAGATGTGGACGTGCGCATTGGCTGGACATGGATCAAGCCCCTCATAAACAGGACTAGGGCAAATCTTGTTAAACCAGTAAGTGGAAGGCAGACCAGAAAATCCCACATCAAACAGATCACGGAACTTAACATATGAGCAATGAAGAAACATATGCCAATTATAATGTACATTAGCATTTAGCAATACCTTTATCACAAGCAGGGTACATGATATTGCTTAAGATTCCCCATACAGAAGACTGATTTCCTAGCTTATCATACAGAAAAGTGGTAAATCCGAAGCTAGCTACGATAATTAGGTAACATAAGAACTAGCAAAGTAGATAGAGACTTGCACATTATCTCAACTCCACGACTTGGGACTTCCTTCTCACATTTCAAAGAGGTCTTGCCCTGGATCACTACCACCAGTCATCAGCTCCATTCCCAGCATCACCGTCGTAGTAGCCATTGTCAAAGCCCCCCGCAGCATTGTCGTAGTAGTCATCACAAACCCCGGTATCATCATTATTGCCAGCCCCGCCATGGTCGCCATAGTTGTGATCACCACCCCCGCAATCATCGTATTTTGCATACGGCATGCCCCCTTCCACGTCATCACCGTTGATGAGGTCATCACAAACCCTGGTATCATCATTGCCAACCCCGGCATGGTTGCCATAGTCATCCTGCACGCCTTCTTCCTCGTACACGCACAACCCAAGGTTCTCATCCTCATCGTAGTACTCATTCATGGTCTTCACGGCCTACACGAATGCATATCAGTGTTAATCCGTGAGTAACTGTGGCATTACCAAAAGAATGCACACAATGGTAATGTGGTCAGGAAGTTGGCCGGCTTTACCGCCTTGAAGGTGCTATGGTCGGTGGGGCAGAATGGCTCGCCGTCGAAGGATGAACAATTCTCCTCATTGTAGTACTCATTCGTGTACTTCACAGACTAGACGAATGCATAGAGGACGGTGTTAAGCTGTGACAACCTAGAGGCAATGCACAATGGTGATAGGTAAGTTTGCCGGCTTACCATCTCAAAGGTGCTACGGCCGGTGGAAAAGGACGTAGTCGACGCGTGTGCTCCCGTCGCATCTGTCGCGCCGTCCGTTAGGCATCGCGAGCGCTTGCCGTTCCCGCTGGCCTTCCCCGTTGAGCTTCGAAGGCCCGCACGCTTGGCGCCTCCGCCCGTCCGGTCTGCATTTTGCCTGCCGCCGGTGCCCGCAACCGCAACCTCCCTGCCCAAAGCTGCGCCCTTCCGGCCTGTACGTACCACCCTTTCCAGTGCCACACCCGTGGATGCGGCCGGCGGCGGCGCCTTCCCCATGAGCTTCTCCTCGGCGCGCAGGTGCTTGTCGTAGAGCGGGCGCCTCAGCGGGTCACTGAGAACCTACGCACGCAACGCAACAAATTAACACGCGCGCCGATCCGGCATTCCGGCCGAGAACGACCGACCGCCCGCTCGCCACTTTGGCTGCTGGATCGAGATTACCTTGTGGGCTGTGGTGAGGCGCTGGAACCCCCGCTCCGCCTCCTTCCACTTGAGCGCGCTCCGCTTGTGGTACGCCTCGTTGATGTCGCCGGCGGTGGCCGCCTTGGGCACGCCCAGGATCTCGTAGTGATCCTTCCTCTTCCCCATGGCTTGAGGCGAGGCGAGACCCGCGGTGGTGTGGGGTGCGGTCGATCGGCTGGGGTAGGGCGGGGCGAGCGAGCGCGGCGAGTGGGGTGAGAGCGCCGGCGGCGGCGGCGAGTGAGGAGACGAGAGAGAGGAGTGGCTGGGGGCGGTTCGTTCGGGGTGAGGGCTGCGGCGCTGACGTTCAAGCCCATTTGTAGAACAGATGGCCTAGTGGCAGCCCAAAAAGGTGTTTGGCCCAGGTAGGGGGAGCTTTTCCTATTTGACGCACTCGCTTTCCTCAAAAAAAAAATGACGCACTTGTCTCTGCGTCAAGTTTTTTTTGTTGTTGAGAAACTGAACCCTTTATTTAAAGTTCAGAAATGTTCATTGGGATACAGATAATGTCGGGCAACACAGAAAACCACACATGACGTCCAAAAGCAAGGGCAGACGCTGCCTTAGCTAGGTCATGCGCTTCCCCATTAACCTCATGTTTTTATGAATTTACCTTATAAAGGATAAATGGGTAGCTAGGCACAACCACAGCGTCCACGTCATTTATGAATAGTGCATAGTTAGCGATCGCACCGCGCGAGCGATTGCCCTCTCTCCAGTAAAAATATCTCCTCTCTCTCCCTCATCCCACCTCCCTTTCGGCCGCTTCGTCTTCTCCACCTCCGCCTCCAGCCCTCCACCACCTCCTCCTCCCCTGCCTCCACACAGCTAGCCTCTTCCTCTCCTCTTCCTTGGTCGCCTCTTCCTCTCCACTTCCTTGTTCTTAGATCGGGCGCACGTCGTCGCCATGGAAGAGCAGGGCGGCGGGGTGGGTCGACGACAGCTACCACGCGCTCGAGTGGGCCCGGGCGGTGGAGCTCGTCATCTTCCACGCCAAGCCATCCCCTTCCCCCGTGGTCACCATGGGCGGCCCCGGTACGTTAGCCTCCTCATCATTTCATCCTCCGGTCTGGGCTCTGGCTGAATTCTGGGGATTTGTTCCAGGCGTGTCCGGCGACGTGGTGAGGTTGGTGGAGGCGGACCTGCGCAAGAAGGCCGAGGGCGCCGTCGACAAGGCACGCTGCCTCTGCGTCGCCAACTCAGTAACATCCTCTACCAACTCCGCTCGTCGCCCGTTGTGATATCTTCTCTATCTGTCCATGGAGACTATCACATATTGCATATTTGTAACATGTTGCTCCTTATACGAAACCGCAGGTGCAGGGCATGGTGGAGGTGGTCGACGGGGCGTTGGGCCAGAGATGGCTCTGTACAGCCCACACGTCTGCAGGTTCCTTCTTCCTTCCTACTGCTCTCCTCTTTTCATTAGTTGCAACTGCATGTTTGGGTCAGTGCTATGCCTGCTGTCGTTGGGCAGTACTTTAGGCAAGTCAACCTTCCAATTCAGTATGTATAGCACAAGGAGAAACACGTCTGCACAAGGAGAAGAGCCCCTGTTAGCTTTTCTTTTTGCAGAGTAGACCAATAATCTACATCAGTCGATTTGAGGGTATGCTGAATGTGATATTTAATGAATATGGTCATTCTGTTGTTCAGAGTACACAAGTGGTTGCCCCTGAAGTCTACTCCTTGCCTGGCTTATTCATTAAGGTAAGATTTTGATTGTCTCAATTTGTCGCTTCAGTTCCACATTAACCATGAATTGTTGTGTGTAAATGCTCATATCCCGTTAAGTTCATGTGTATAAATCAAGTGGGTTGAAGTGTGCTGTGAATTTCCTGAAGAAGTTTACTTGAGATATTATATGCATGGTGTGGATTGTTGAGTTTGCTTGGTTAATGGAATGCCATTCCTGTGCAGATCAACAGGGGGGAGGTCTAGGGTGAGCCCTTCAAGAGGGATTTGATGTTGCTATTATTTCAGTTTGCAGATAGAGGATGCGATTCCAGCAAGACAGTGACGATGGCGATGATAAGTGACATTTATGTTAAGGAGTATTAGCATATGCTCACAGGATCACTGGAAGCATATAAAGGTATCCACAATGATGGTTGCTTTCTTATCGACAAAGAATTGAATTATAATTATAGACCGTAAGAGTAATTGTCTTTTCATTTGTTAGAAAACATAGTGTACCTTTATAATCGTATATGTACGCAATGATCCATCATGTATTTTTGTTTAAAACCACAACCCGTAATTGTTTGATGTCGTGAAATGTCTATATTTTTTTGTTTACATTCTTAAGTTAGCCTTGGTAGGTAACCTTGGTAGGTTATAATACGCAGATCGATAATCCCAGTTCAGTTTGAGCTTTCCATGTGATTTTTTTCCCGAATATTAGGATAACAACTTAACTTAAATTAGAAGTATAGTGTCAATGGGGGTCATCTAAAGCTAATAAGATGTTGTTACTGAAGAACAGCCCCTTGCTACTTGCACAGTACGTGAAAAACACCCTAAATAGATTAAAAAAATCATACTTGACTGTGATTGCATTTGGTTGACGCTTACGTGTATTTCCCATCGGTAGATCAAGGGGGTAATCTTCTATATTTCACGTCCAAGCTTTCAATGCATTTTTCCATATTTTTTTCATATCCCAGTCATCATCTACAAGGCCGAATTATGCCATTGTTGATGGTGCACAGGTCTATTGCATGGTAAACCCAATATTGGCCCTCCTTTCAAGCTCATGTGTTCATCCTAGAGAAAATTCTCAAAATTACATCTGAACTATCTTTTAATCTCCCAACAGTGTACTGCTACGATTATATAGATGGATACATCAAATCGGTGTGTCTAGGGACCTAAAGCCTTAAGAGTTAAGTGCCAACCTGGGGACCGATGTCATAACTGCAGATGGGCTTTATTCAGTTATTTTCTTGCCTAGAATGATGATGTTTGCAGATGGGCGTTGTTCAGTCATAAGAGCTCATCGGTTCAGCCTGCATAGTTTTATTTCTTCAGTGTACTGTTTCTGAGGAAAACATTTATTTTGTTTCCTATTTAAGTGAATTCATGGCTGAGATGGATGAATTTCTATTGTGTGGGCTGGAGGTTCTTGAGGTAGGACACCAGCACGAGCTAAGAGTAAAATGTTTGACATGCTTGATGAGCATGCATGTCTATATGGTTTTGTGGCACTGATTTCGTTCCATGCCAGTTTATTTCCAGCAGTTGGTCTGCTTCTTCATAGAGATTTTATCAGTATACTAAATTAAATAAGAAACTGAATGTGTACTGCTTTCACCTTCAGTTTGAACATGATTGTCTTATTTGTGACACATGTGAAAATTAGCAAGCAAGCTACAGTCGGTGCATGGATGACCAAGTTTACTTGTTACTTTATGAAGATGGTGATTCCTAAATAGAATTACGAGCTAGGTCCTGCATGTTGATCGTGCTTCAAGGTACAGTTGTTCATGCCTTATAAAATTGTAATGCTTTTTATTGGTTGTGCATCCTAGGACCAAAAGCTTGATCCATAGATAGCCGAAGAACTGAGGAATTTTACTCTCTGTCGTTGCAGGCTAGAAGAGGATGGGAGGAGGGGACGCGCGCTCCATATTTTGTTATGCACACTTTTCTAAACTATACTTTTCTTCTTAACATATGCTCATTGTCCAGCAGAAGCTGTAGATTTCAGCGTACAATAATTTCCAAAATGGTAGAAGGTAAGAACCATGTTACATGATCCTTTTGTGTTCTCTTGATTTAAAGTAACACGTACCTGTTAAACTTGGTGATGATTTTCGAGGTGTATTAATAAATTATCTGCCAAGGTTATTCCGTCAGGCAATTTTTCTCTCTGAAGCCTAGGCATATTGGTTGTTTGGTTGGCTCTCTTTACTAGCTGGAAGATAACTACTATGTGTTGCTTAGTTATTAGCGGATTGAGTGTATGAATGATCTTATGTTCACCCAGAGTTATAGGTTTCTGAATACTAGGCTCTTGGGACTTAATTCTAATGGTTAGTTTTTTTGGAATCATGTACTCTGGTGCTACAGCCTAGGTAAAGCTCCTTCACAATAGTGTTTAAGGCTTATATTGATAACTCCATCAGAGTTCAAGCACTAGGCTCTCTGCTCCGTGTATTGCCAAGTGTTCTATATAATGCTTTGATGTTCCTTTGTCACTGTTTGATGTTCTACCTTGGGTGGCCTCTGTCTTGGTTTACACCTCCATATGGCTACCCATGTATACATATATAGGTTTTGTTTGAACTGTACTCAAATCGCGCAGATGTTTCCATATTCTTGCCTTCCTCTTTTTAACTCATGAGATTGTTAGATAGTTGAATATCATTGGTCTCTGTCGTCATTCTGTTTTCGTAGTTTGGAATGAGTATTGGTCCATTGATATCAAACTTCACAATAGGTAGTGGCACCTTCAGGAAAAAGTAGTGGCAGATATGCTGGAGATTTCTTTTCTGCTGCAGGAATTACACTATTGCCCAAATCCTCAACACATATTTTTTTAGTAACTGAGAGGATTATTCAACTTTGCTGTTGTAGGCGTTCAAGACCTGGCAGGGCTGGGTCAATCTCCCCTTCATGTTCAAGACTCGACTCTGATGAGCCTTTACAGCCGTGCTACCGGCTGGGCATCTTCATCCTGAGCCGTGTCCGGAACCAGACCAATAGGGGCACCCTGAGCAAGCACTCGAGGCATGCTGTCAAGTTGGACGAATGCAACCAGGCCAACTGCCGTGTGTGTCCACGGTTCATACAAGTCAAGGTGTTCGCTCATCTTGGGCCAGAACGAGCAGTACAAGATGAACCCCCCATATTTTTCATTCCTTGATAGATGGTTACATTGTTGTATGTTGGTTAAAGACAATGTTTTTCTTCTCGAATTATGTAACCTCAAACAACAGTAAGATATAACTGTTTTGTTAGTTTTGCAACCAAGGCTTCCATCGAATAATATGCTTCGTCTTATTCATAAACTGCGGCTATTTTGTAGATTCATACAAGATACGGCTTTGTGTGCATTGGAATAGCAACAAGTTGGCCTCTTGGTCTCATTTCTATATAAATTTGACTCATATACACGCAGCAAGCATGTCCATGTGATCTGGATGAATTTCTCTATCCTGTTTTATGTTGTGATGTCTTTCGTTTTTGTCTCTTCCAGATTTACATATAGATGCCTCGGTGAATACTCAAGAATTTTGTGTTCTTTTCTATTGATGGCCTTTAGGTAATTTTTTTATTTTTATAATGATTCTGAAACAAGGTCACTCCTACTAATCTTGCTCTCCAGGCCTGGTGGCAGGATGCTTGGTCAAGAATGCAGGGTGAGCAAAAGAAAACTATGAACGCTTTTATCTCTGGTCATCTAGAGCATATGGAGGGAGCAAGATAGCAGGCTTTGACAATGTGTTCACACGGCCCCAGAGGGCGTGCCACTGAGGGCTTTCTCATGGAACGCGGTGCAATGTGGTTTTATGCACGCCTATGAGAAGGCTACCCCACATGCTGGTCTTCTACTGCTTTCCCAGGCCTATTACTTCCCCCTGAGATGCTTCCAAGGATTCTATTCGGCTCCATTTTTTTTCTTTTTTGATTGCTTTTCCTTCTCTGTTTCTGTTTTTATATGCAAGGCCATAAATTTTTACCATGCATCCTTGCTCACATAGAAAATTACTTAAAAATACACATGCTTCTAAATGCACATCTTTTTCAAAACTATGTATATCTTATTATCAAAGGTTATAAGGCAGAATGTGTTTGCCCACGACTAAAACAAGTAATACATTTTACTTTTTCAAAGCACACATGGAATTAGCGGGCTCCTTCACGTGTTTCAAGGGGAAAACAGAATCTTTTTAATTAATTTTCTGTATTGCTTATTTATGCATTCGTGACCATAGCTTTCCAGTTTAGCTCATAAACTGGATGGCAAAATAGAGTTTTCCCATTCATATCTATGTTGTCTTATTAGGAAAATAGAGTTTGTTTTATAGTTGATGCTTAATATGTTTTATCAAGTGGTGAATGCTCAACTTTAGCTCATAAACTGGATTGCAAATGCTAATTCTGATGGGGCTTTTGCCACTTATTGTTTTATGGTTGTCTAGACAGCTGATGGCATGCTTCTTTCTTGCTAATTGTCAATTCTCTTGTACAGGGTCCCTCAGCTACTTATGCTTTGCTAGACAATGAGAGTATGTAGATAGCATGTATGGTTTTTTACATTGTTTTGCGCAGGTTGAGATGCATCACATGATGTTTTCCTTTTACATTTATGAGTATTATAGAGTCCTTTCTTTTTCCACAAGGGGGCAGTAGCTGTGCCATTTGATTCGAAGGACAAAGAGTTGATCACAAAGGGCTAGCATTCAGGATATATACACAAAAGAGTATATAACCAAATTATATGATGTAATTGACCACTATTTCTATTAACTTCTCCTGTACACAATGTTCACGAGTTCATGTATTAAGTAAATTTTATTGTGTCACTTGTGTTTACTCTTTTTTTAATGCAAGTTTACAACTACTCGGAGTTCCTAATTGTAGGCTCAACTGTGTTGACCTCCCGATGATCTAATTTGTGGCATTATTATCTTAAGAAAATATTTGCTTTTAACTTCCTTTATATATAGGGGTATAAGTTCTTATCAAATGTACTCAGATATGCGGTTATTGAAAAAATGCAAATGTTTTCAACACGAACATGGTTTTAAACGGGTCTTTGCGCCATTTGGCACAACTGGTCATCTAGTAATCTTGAAACCTTGAAATGAAGCACGACTTTGGTTGATCTTCTGAAGAAGTGTGGCGTACCGCGCTGGAGCTTCAGAGTTGATGTGTGCCACCCCTTCGGCGCAGTCAGAGGTGATGCAAATGGAGTGTAGGTGGAGATCCACCATAGGAAGGGCCATCGCTTCGCTACACGCCTACGCCTCCAACACAACAGGATCAACGAGGCCATCAACCACCACTGCTGACGCGCAAGAAAGGTGTCGTGCATACCACAGCCGCCGGGGATAGCCATGCATCTTTTCGATGTGAAGTTGTTGCATGTGTGTCCAAACTAGCATGCATACCCCTTTTGCCTTTACGTGCCTCTCCCTGGGATTGCGGCCTGTACTAGTAGGGATGGATTCCAGCCGGGAAAAATATCTAGTGCATCGGAGCTTGTGGTGCTATCGATGCGCCAAACTCACATTGTGGTTTCAAAATGTTCAACAAAAAATTGAAAAGCATTTAACACACTCACACAACATCAATGTAGGTTGTCAAAAAATTTCAAGTCAAAATTCAAAACATAACTCGGAAAACAAAAATGACAAATTCAACACTGAATAGTACATAACATAACTTGGGCTTTAGATTTCACCCATTATCACATTGATGTCAAATTTGTCATTTTTATATATTAAAAATATTTCAAATTTATATACGAATTTTTTTGACATCATACATTGATCTTGCGTTAATGTGCTAGAATTCTTTTTTAAGATTTAAAAAAAACCGATGGCATTCGGTGCACTGGTAGCACCGCAAGTGTGGGTGCACCGGATACATTATCATTTCAGCTCCTACAGATAATTGTTAATGAAATAGAAGATGCTCAAAGGGCTCTTTTTTGCGGGGGAAATTAGGAGCTCTTTATTCAACATTAACAGCACCAGCAAAGTCGGTTGTGAGGCTAGTTACAAGAAAACTTGGCGAAGACTCAAGCCAACAATCTGTGACATCTAGAGTGCTAGCTTGCTTCGCACAAAGATGGGCAGAGACATTGGCTGATCTACCAACATGCTGAATTACAAAAGACTTAAAAGAAGGAACATGCTCCCGAATTTCGGACAAGATAGGTGCCACCACTGCACGGTCGCTGTGACGCGAGTTCCAGAGATTCACAATCTCCAAATTATCGGTCTCGAAAACCACTTTTTCATAGCCTCTGAGATGAGCAAAGACAACGCCATCACGGAGGGCAAGAGCTTCGGCTATAAGAGGATCAGTGATTCCCGGGTAAGGTTTGCACCAGGCTGCTAGGAAAGATGAGTGGGTTCTCGCGATCCCTCCTGCTCCACCCCTTCTAGCCTCCATAGCAATACTGCCATCTGTGTTGATCTTGATCCAGCCCAAGTTCGGGGGTCGCCAGCCATGACCCGGAAGGATCCGAGCGTGCTCACGAGGTAGCTCGAGCACCGCTAGAGCCTCTTGCATCTTCTTCATGGACTGGATATGATCAAGGTCTCGCTTATCATGTGTAACATTGTTCCTCGAAGTCCATATCGCCCACATGACAGTTACCAGTTTTGCTCTCTCGGAGTCGGAGAACATGGGATCACATATGATATCCCTGGACCAGGTGAGCGGGTGCAGCTCCGGTCGCTTGATCTCGAGCCACTCCGGTGCAACATGCCAGAAACGCCGGGCATGTGTGCAATCCAGTAGTGCATGCTTCATATCTTCCTCTGCGTGAAGACATAGTTTGCACGTGCCAGCGGTAGCAATATGACGGTGCTGAAGGGTTGCTTCGACCGGAAGAATCCCATGCAGAACCCGCCACCAAAACACTCTAACCCTTCACAAAACCTTGAGCTTCCACAATCGGGACCATAGCTATTTCTCTGTCGACGAGGTTTCGGTAATCGTCCCTTCCTCTAGAGCATGTTGCTCGTTATGAGTCATTAGAGCGCGATACGCTGTTTTTACAGAATAGCAGCCCGATCGTTCGAGAGCCCATGCAATCTCATCCTCCCCCTCCTCTCCTCAAAGGAATGTTCAGAATGGCATCCGCGTCGGGGGTGATGAAGTTTTGACGAATCACATCTGATTTCCATGTCCAATTTGCATCGTCAATTAAATCTGAAACAAGGTTCAGCTAAGTATTTCCACTTCTTACTGTCGGAGCCATAGAGATGGTGCCCGGGATCCACTTATCATCCCAAATTGAGATTGTTGTACCATCTCCAACACGCTTGATGAGTCCGACTTGCAAAGCATCCCTCCCAGCGATGATAGCTCGCCACATTGCAGATGAGAAACGTGGAACCGTAGCTTGCATGAAATCACATGAGGGGAAATATCTACCTTTGAGTACTCGGGCACATAGGGATTGAGGGTTTGTCAGCAGCCTCCATCCATGTTTGCCAAGAAGAGCTACGTTAAACAGCTCAAGATCCCGGAAGCCCATGCCGCCCTTCTCCTTCGGTGTTGCCAACGTATCCTAGGCCTTCCAATGCATGGAGTTACGATCCAAGGAGCTGCTCCACCAATACTTAGCCATGCAAGAAACTAGTCCCTTGCATACTTTCTTCGTTAACTTGAAACAACTCATGCTGAAAGTGGGAATAGCTTGGGCCACACATTTTATACGGACTTCCCTTCTGGCACAAGAGATCATTCTTTCCGACCCTCCTTGGAGCTTGCTACGAATTCTCTCCCCAATGTGGTCGAAAGTACCGCTTGCGATCCTACCCACAACTGTAGGTAGACCAAGATAACGCTCGCTGAACGCTTCAACGGAGATGTTCAAAGCCTGTTTCAATAGCAGCCTGTCTGGAGCCGAGGTGTTTGGGCTGAAGTAAATTGAGCTCTTATCTTTATTCACTGCCTGCCCGGAACCCCTCTCATAGATTCCCAATATTTCATTGAGCCGTTGAGCACTCGCCACCTTTGCTTGCATAAAAATAAGGCTGTCATCCGCAAAGAGGAGATGATTTATCCAGGGAGATCTATAGCTCACTCAGATTCCTTTTTCTACTCTCACACCACCGAAATAATTCAAGAGCGATGTCAATCCTTCTGCACAGAGCAGAAAGAGGTACGGTGATGCTGGGCAGCCTTGTCGAAGACCCCTTGAGGGGGTAAAAAAAGGAAGAAGTTCACCATTCACACGGATTGCGAATCTGACCGAAGTGACGCACTTCATGACGAGGCGAACAAACCCCACACAGAACCCAAGCTTCATCATGATCGCTTGCAAATAGTGCCATTCGACACGATCGTATGCTTTCATCATGTCCAGCTTGATGGCACACGTTGCATTCCCCCCTTCTTCCTCCTTCTCATGGCATGCACACTCTCATGTGCAATAAGTACATTGTCCGTGATAAGACGACCAGGGACGAACGCGCTCTTTTCAACACCGGCGATATCATCCATGCACTCCCGCATACGGTTAGCAATGGCCTTGGCAGCAATTTTGTACAGAACCGGACACAGAGAGATGGGTCGATATTGAGAAATACGCTGGGGGAAATGTACCTTAGGAATCAATGCAATAGAGGTGTCGTTCATACCAGTAGGTAATTCTCCCCCATTGAGAAAATCAAGTACCGCTGGAACAATGTCATCTTTGAGCAAACTCCAGTGGCGTTGAAAGAAGCCCGCCGTGAAGCCATCAACCCCCGGGGCTTTGGACGGAGCCATCTGGAAGAGGGCTCGGCGCACCTCCTCTTCTGTAAATGGCCTGCCTAGTTCGTCATTCATAGGAGGGGTCACCCGGGAAGGAACCACGCCCAGCAACTCCTCTATGGAATGAAAGCCTTGTGATGTATACAACTGTTCATAAAACTGCTGCACTTCCGCTCAATCTTCATCCAAATCACTACAGACCGTACCGTCCGCACGTACCAGATTTTCAATTTTGTTCGTACACTGATGTTGGGCAGCCTGAGCGTGGAAATAGCCAGTGTTCCAGTCACCCTCCCGCAACCATGGAACACGAGATCGTTGACGGAGCCAAATTTCTTCTTGGTGCAGGGCTAGCTTCAATTTTTTTGCCACTGCTTTCTCTTCGTTTGATGGCCCCCTTCGTAAAGATTGGGCACGCAGCCTGGACAACTATTCCCGCAACCTCCGAATCTTGCGAGTTAAGCTACCAAATTCCTTCGCGCCCAAGCCGCTAGGTTGCCTTGCAGCGCCGTGAGGGCTTGAACCACACCCTGTAAACCCTCTCGGCCCGCACCCCTTTGCCAAGAGTCCAGAACCAGCTTGTCATAATCCACATGTGTTTGCCACATGTCCTCGTATCTGAAAGGTTTTGGCCCTCTGGGTGCTGCCGAAGCCAGGTGTTCGCATAGATCCACGAATACAAAACAATGGTCTGACTCTGTTGTCACAATATGTCTCACCTTGATGTGCGAGAACATCTGTATGAGAGTAGAGTTACCAAAAGCTCGATCTAGCCGGGCTTTCACATTTGATCTCCCGGGCTGCATATTATCCCATGTGTACTCAGGTCCCGACCAGCCCAAATCATTAAGTGCACACTCGTCCGTTACTTCCCTAAATGCCCGCATTTGCCACTCCGGCCTAGGGCTTCTTGAGAAGTGTTCCGAACCACACAGGGTCTCGTTAAAGTATCCAATGCACATCCACACGTCATGGTGAATTGCATGCTGTGTCCTCATGAATCTCCAGCTATGATGACGATCTTCAGCTTTGGGAGCTCCATAGAAACCTGTCACTCGCCATTGTTTCGTGACATCACTTTTCTTCCGCACCACTAGATCAATATGGCCGGCACTATAACTCTTGAGATCAGCATCCAAGTCCGCAGACCAAAACATACCAATCCCCCCACTCAAGCCCGCGCTGCTAACTGCAAAGCAGCTCGCAAACCCTAGCAAGGTTTTCAAGCTCTCAACACGTTGAGCTGAAATTTTCGTCTCCATAACAAACAGGAGACCGGGCCCTTCCTGCTTCACTATGTTGCGAAGCTCGCGAACTGCCGCTGGGTTCCCAAGCCCCCGGCAGTTCCAGCTAAGACAACTCATTGGTCCCGGCGGGGCTGCTCCGCAGCTGCCGCCAAACAATCCGAGTTCTGAGAATTTGTGGGCGTAGGTTTCTTCTTCTTAGGCTCCGGCTCTATCCCGTTATCTCCTACCTCGCCCACCCTCTTGTCCACTCCAGCTCTAAAAACCACCATGGCATTGGTGGCCTCATTGTTCTGTACCTGCTCTGGGGTGGACACCTCTGTCATTGTGATCTGTCGATACACCTGCTTCTGTCCCTGAGGCCCCTCCTTCCTCTTGTACCTCTGCTTGTTCTTCTTAGGAGGGGAGACCACCTCAGGGTTATCATCCCTTTTTGCAGTCGCCGTGCGAGCT
The DNA here is from genome assembly GCF_018294505.1 of Triticum aestivum. Classification (NCBI taxonomy): domain Eukaryota; kingdom Viridiplantae; phylum Streptophyta; class Magnoliopsida; order Poales; family Poaceae; genus Triticum; species Triticum aestivum. The sequence continues at coordinate 562,872,905 of NC_057794.1, forward strand.
TCCTTATTACTGTTTTGACTAGATTGCTGTTCCTTGGACGAGCCCTCGCTGGACACTGCTTTCTTCTTCTCTTCCGGCGCCCTCAGACAAGTCTTGAATGGTAGATCACCGTTTTCATCTCTCGAGCCCGGCGTCGGACAGTGAAGATCCGAATGGCCCAAACGCCCGCATGAAAAGCAGAAGTTGGGCACCTGTTCATACTGAATATCATACCAGTCCCTGCTGCCTCTAGCCGCGGAATCAATCAAGATCCATCGCCGCAATGGCTTCCGGACATCAATGGTTACCCTGGCTCTCAGGAAACCACCAAAGGGGTCAAAATGAACAGTAGATGCGTTCTCATCAATTTGCCTTGCCACTGCTTTGCCCCTTACATCACTTCTCAGATTAAACGGGAGGTTTAGAACCCTAGCCCAAATCTGAAGTTTATCGAACCGTAACTCTGACGGCTGCATACTCTCCTTAAACTCCGTGAGAATCACAACATGTTTGCTCACATGCCATGGTGATTCGTCCCACACGCGATCGCGATCACGTTGGGTCTCAAATTCAGCCACGAAGATGTTCTCACCAGCCGAGTGGAATACCAGGCCTCTAGGGTTTCCCCAAGCCGGGCGCAAAGCGTTGGCGATCGTCTGGATATGCAATGAATTCCGGTGCAGGACCTTCCCCGCGATCGCCCAGACCTGCCTAGCGCTGTTGTCCACATCGTCCAAGACCAGCGGTGTTGCCTCCTCTTCCGTGAGATCAAGCTTCCCCATGGCTTCCTCCATGCGCGCCCTCGCCGTCCTAGGCGAGAGAGCCCCTTTGCCATTCGATGATCCCGGTGCCGCGGCCATCCGGGTTCCTCTGTGCAGCCCGCCGGTGAGATCGGTCGGCGGCCGCCGTTTTATCCACTCGAAACCCTAATCGCCTCCTGAGGGCTCCTAGTTTTCCGGGGAAAAAGGGCTTCTAATTTTCCTTTGAGTACTGTGTGTGGACTATCATCAGATGCTCAAAGGGCTCTGAAAATGGTCATCATGAATGGCTCGCCTTCGGGCCCACCAAATCGCCCATATAATAACGAGTACGCGCAGTATCCGCCGGTGGGAGGGTGTCCAGTAACCAGAGCATCCACAACTTGGGATCTGCGTCAAATAGTGGATCTTCGCACAGACCCAATCAAGCTAGCGATCGAACTGGGCTGGCCCATCTTAGAAGTTAATGAGTACACACATCCAGTTTTAGGAACATTCTAGAAAGTTTCATCCTAGTTTCTCCGGTTTTGGGAACATTCTAGAAGGTTTGTAAACCATTTTTATTGGTTTTTCGCCTTCTCATGGTTTTTTTACTAATTGTTTTTTTCTTTCTTTCCGTTTCTTCTTCTTTTCTTTTTTCTTTTTCTTTTTGTTTCAGTTTCTTTTCTTTATGTTTTTGTCCAAAAATTTCATGATGTCTTCAGAAAAAATGGGGATTTCAATAAATAATTCCGTTTAGAAACTTGTTCGCTAATTTCAAAGAATATTCATATTTCCAAATTTTGTTTCGAAGGTTGAAAACATTTTCTTGTTTTAAAAATTGTTCACAAATTTCAATAATTGTTCATGTTTTAAATTTTGTTTGGGAGTTTAAAGATAAATTCCGTTTCAATAATTGTGCGCAGTTTACGAAAAATGTTCATGTTTTCAAAAAATTTGTCCGATGTTTTTAAATAACATCTAGTTTTCATAAAATGTCTGCGTTCTGAATTTTGCTTTGGAACTTCAAAAAATGTTCCCATTTTAAAATGTTGTGTTTTCAAATTTTGTTCCAGAGTTTCATAAAATGCTCGTGTTTTCCAAAAAAAATAGAAATTTCAAAAAGTTCCCGTTTTGAAAAAATGTTCACGTGTTCATTTTTTCCCCGAGTTTGAAAAAATTGTTCATTATTTTCAAAAATAAAATCCCGTTTTTGGATTTTTTTAAAATCACAAATTAAAAAAGTGTTCACGTTTCATAAAACATTCTTATTTTTTGGAAACAATTTTTTTGCGTTCGAAATTTAGAAAATACTCGGATCTGCGATGGTTTTGGTTCTTAATTGATTCGCGCAGCAAAATATTCAGATACGGTCGTTAATTCAACTGGCAGCTTGGTCGCCTCCTCCCAGCTCCATTCGCCCACCATTAAAAAAAAAAAAGCTCCACTCGCCTGCGCCGGCATCGCAGCCCCCTCTCCGCCGGCGACTTCGCCCAGCGATTGCGCCGGCTACCCTTGACTCCCGTGAAACCCAGATCCGCTCAAAGGCACTTACTTTCCTCCACCGCATCGACCCGCCGGAAGAAAGGAGTGCGGCCGGCGACCTGAGCCTCCTCGCCCCGGCAGCGGCGAGCCTTCTTCCCCCCTCCCCCGATTCGAATGAGGTGAGCCTTTATCCTTCCTCTTCTCTCCTAATTTCTTCTTCACCTCTTTTCATCTCGCGGGAATAGACCCTAGGCAGCTAGGATTTCCCCCCTAATTCAACTCTACCTACATGTACTTACCCAGCTGAGGGGACTCCAATAGTCCGATAGATGATGGATGCTTCCGAGGAGATTTCCCCACGGTAAGAGCATCCAGTCTCCCCATCCCTTCAGATTGCTCCCCAATTTGTTTCATTTCCAGCAGTACTGTATTTCTTCAGTGTCCTGCAGTTTGTTTGATGCTGATGTTTTTATGCCATATTGGTGGAAGCAATCGGCCCATTGCATTGATGCTTTTGCTTTGTTCGCCGCTCCGATTTTCCAGGCTCCGTCCAGAGAAGAAACCGTGTGCCGATGGCGAATCGCAGCAGCATTCGCCGGCATCCATGGTGCCGGTATCCAAGGTGCTCGACGACGACAACCTCCTCATTGAGATCCTCCTGCGCGTCAGCTTCCCCACCACACTTGTATGCGCCGCCCTCGTCTGCAAGCGCTGGCTCTGCCATGCCTCTGACCCCAAGTTCCTCAGCCTTTTCCGCAAGCGCCACCCGCCTCGCCTCCTTGGCTTCTACATATATATAGGGTCGTCCTGGTTATGGTTGGGCGCCCCCCTGCTCTTCGTCCCGATGCAGCCCCAGCCCCCAGAGCTCGCCCCCTTCATCTGCCGGGTCGCGAGCCATAGCTTCGGCGCCGACAATGACAGATTATGCATCATGGATTGCCGGAATGGCAGCCTCTTAATCAGATGCCGCAGAGGAACTATATTGACACATGGAGTGCACCGCCCACTATGCCCCCAGAGAGACATTGATGTCATCCCACCACTCCCAAGAGCCCAGTACCACGGTCAAAAAATTTTCAATACAATCCTCTCCAAAGAAGAAGGCGGTGTCTTGTCCTACCTGTATATGTTGGCCGAATTTTTCAGCAAGCCAAAAATTTTCAGGGTGCGCGTGTATATGTTGCAAGGGGGCGTCTGGTGCATGCATGCCTCGGCCACGACACAGCTCCCTCGTCTGCTGACGTCACTGGAAGTCGTGCTTGTTGACGAGAAAATCTATATGGCTGACACCTTCAGTGATGAAATTATTGTCTTGGATATGACAACCTCGGGTTTCTCCACAATTCCGCTCCCACAAGGAGTGAATTTTCACTGTGTTCGCACCATCATGTCACGCGCCGGTGATGCTTCTGGTGTATATCTCACCCATATCCATGTCAAGGAGCTACAACTTTGCATCTGGCTCCACAAAGGGGACAACTGGTTGTTGGTTCATACAATTTGTTTGCATCAGATGTGGGATAATTTGAGGATGCTAGATCAGACCCTTGAGGATGAGCATATTAGTTTTACTTGTATAAGCAATGTGGGGGATAATGCTGAATTTGTGTTCTTGGAAATGTGTGGCTGCATTTTCTATCTGGATGTCACAAGCAAGACACTGCGTAAAGTGCATGGGGTGACAGTAAAGGATCGACCGTTCAATGATGTCTATCCTTTTATGATGATTTGGCCGCCCAAATTCCCCGCGCCCAAGGATGATCCTGCAAGGTTTGCTATTTTGGCCTTTAGATGGTCTGTATATTCCTTTTGTTGAGGTTACATAGTTTTGCAATATGCACTAGTTTGGTATAGCTGTGGTATGGTATTAGTATATGCTTGATTCTTTGGGCCATTTTAACAATACTAACTACGCGATATTAGATAATGCTTCCCTTAAGATGTCTTAAAATCACTTGTGCAATGGGCTAATATTGCGTGGTGTTTACGACCATACAAGGTATAGAACATGTATAGGAGCTTGACCTCTGTACTTCATTATCGTGAAATATTATCACAAACCAATCAAGCCTGGAATTTTAACTTCTCATTTCTTAAGTCATTATTTTTGCTGAACCTATGTATGTGATTGTCTTCACTGAAACTTATGCATGAGATTGTAATACTTGTTTTTTTTCGCTGAATGTTGCTTAGTATTTTTTTGCCTTGGACACAAATGGATGTACATTTTACACAACCAGGTATTGTTGAGGTTATACTACAAATGGCTAGTCCAAGCTAACGCTTGATAATTTGGGCTTGTGTGTCAGGCATTTTTCCTTGTATGATTAGATTTTTTGTTTTACTGAAATACAAACTATGAAATGGAAACATGTTGCTCTGCAAATATATATACCATTTAAGCTCTATTGGCTGTAGCTTTTGATAAACTAAAAAAAAAACCTATGTTGCTGGACAAAGTTAATTTTTTGATTTCTGAGTGTACATAACATTTGACTAACAAATGGTAATAAAATGTTCTGATGCTGAATTACCTCTACTACATCCTGATCCTTCCTCTGTTTCCTTGAACCAGAAATGCCATGTGAAGGAGGATGATATCAGGAAGTTTTTGGATGGTGAGCGACAAGGGTGAGCAGAGAACTGCATTTCCTTGGCTGCAGTTTCACTGTAACTCATAGTGTATTAGTTGAGATGATGTATAACTGGAGCAGGTAGTCCTATCCCTATGGTACCATGCCTACTTGTGACCAACATATTTGGTTTTGTGACGAAAACTCCCTGTATGCATGTTAATTAATAGTTATGTTTTCTGATCCACTTGGGTCATTCAGTCCGATCCACTTGGGTCATTCAGTCCGCTGCTTGCTCTTTTAGTTAGTTGTGGTGTTTGTAACTCTAATTTACCAGGCAAAATAAAACAAAAAACATCTCTTTGAGGCCAGTCTGTCTACTTTACATGGACGGCCATGGCGCTGGCTTCATCATTTTCACTGCAATATCAGTGGCTAGATGGATCATAGGTGTCCTGCTGAAGCTGAAACAAATGTACAGATCTAGTGCACATCATGTTCCAGTAATCCGTTGTGTGTCATTTTAGTGAGTGTTTTGCTATGTCAATTATTTTGTCTAGCATCAAGATCATTGATGCTGATACTGCTGCAGTAGAAAATTTGTCATGATTCCATATTATTTTATCATTCCATGCGGATACAGTGGTAACATAACTGGGGTCACTAACAGTTCTACATTGGCGCCGGCAATTGGCTGATATTATTAATTGAGCAAATTTGAGTGGGACTACACTCTGGATAAGGTCAATTAAGGATGATCTGCTCTTTGTAAATGACTGAGCTTGCCTCTGGCTCTGCCTCTCCGATTAAGCAGGTGAGAGTTCTCTGTTCTTCTTCCTTGTACGCCATGAATCATTGAACTATGATACCTTCAGTAGTTCTGTATGAGAGTGGTGCTAAGGCAATATTTTTGCAATGTTGCTGATGTTGCTCAGTAACCCCCATCCTGAATCCTTTTGTTTCAGCTTGGAACAGAAATGCCATGTAAAGAACAAGGACGTGAGGAAGTTCATGGTGAGCACATATTTCCTCTGTAGCTCGTAGCAGAAACTGTATTGTATTAGAGTTGAGAACCAACATTATCTGCGGATAATGTGCTTCCTAGGATTGTATCCTACCAGCTTTTGTATATCATTTCATCCGTCTAATTGTTCCAAGAAAATAGTCTTTAGATCCAACTAGTTAATGTAAATGATAATTGGTGATTTGGTCAACTTCATCTAGTGCGGCATTTTGACTGCCGGTACTTACTTTTGGATTTTCATTGTATTTTCTGAACATAATGTAATATATATCTAGTATTCAAGTGAGCTCATGCGTAATTGTATTAAAACATGGTGGTCTCCTTCATAAACTCCGCCACACCTGAAAATCATTTCTGCCTCCGTGGTTGCTCTACAGAGATGGCAATTAATTAATGCTAAGTCCATCCCAACTATTTGATTAATTAATTAATTAATTGCAATGAATATGCTTAATCTACTCACGCATATATGTTATTTTATGGTTTTCACAATCAAATATACTCCTCCTTTTGGTAGTAGTAGCTTTGGCCTGTTGGTGAAAGATGGGAATCCTCTTCTCTGAGCCACCAACTATCAAATTTCAAACTGAGATTGGTAGTAGTAGCCTCCCATGTCCATCAATTTTTGAACTTAAAACTGAGATTGGGATCGCAGTAAGTTGAAGCAACTAATGGAAGCTAAAATATGATCATGATCATTAGTAATTAGGCAAGTGATTGCACAATTGCGCATGGGCTAGACACAGATCAAGGACTCGAGGTGATCCTGGATGGACGCGGCTTGTCTGCCGTGAAGAAGGCACGGCAGAACTGCCGTGGAGCATAATCTCAGCCGTTCTTATCTCGTCAAGCTGATCCAACGAACAGCAAAACAACCCGTCTCTCTTCCCTTCTACTCTGTGAGTATTTCCATTTCCGAGCAACAGAGCTAACGCAGAAAGGAAAAACAGAGCATAGTCGAACGTCCGGCAACGCCGTGGCTGTCCGATGTTGCCGTGGCTGTCCGATGACGCACTGCCGCCGCCGTCGGACTTGTCACCGTCTCGTCGCTCTCGACGGCAAGGGAGCAAAACTGACGACCTCAAGCAGAACGCCGGCCTAAAGTTCAGACTATGAGCAAGCCTGAAACACACACAAAGAGAACCAGGAAGTACAAAACAAAGCCACCTTGGCTGCTACTAAACGCTCATCTCATTCCTTAATCAACACATAGTCAGAGATACAATTTTCAATCAACAAACGTCAAAGTGTTGATGCAAATTTTGCACTGGAGCATCACAGAGTCACAGACGGATTACTACGCCGTGTCCCAAAAGGCCAAATTGCAAATGCTTGTTTTAGAGGATTTCTAAATTTCTAAACACACAAATCCTGGAGCCACACCAAACACTTCTTAAAACTTCGTCTTAAAATCTTTGCATGATCAAAAGATATATTCGGCATCAATGTCTTCAATACTAGAAGCCTGCATTTTAAAGAACATTTGATATCTTAACACCAATGCATTATTGACTTTAGCAAAACTTGATATCTCAACACACGTGCACATGGAACATGCCGTCAATAGATCGGTGAAGCTTCGGAACCCAGAACCTCGGGAATTATTATTCTGATTTTGTGTATTTGTGCTCCCACTTTCTTGTTGCTGGGAACCCAACATTTAAGTAAGTCTCTTGTTTCAGAAAACTTCAACATTCAAGTAAGTCTCTTGTTGCATATAATAAAGAACATACCTTAGGTAACTCTTGTGCTTTCACAACTTCAGCTTGTTCTTTCTTCTTCTTCCCCTTGTGGAATTTGTCAAGCCAACTTAGTTTCTCTTTTTTGTTTTCTTCCGAGGATATTTTTTCTTTAGGCGCGCAGAAGCTAAATGTTCATTAGATTTCTTCTGCTATTACTTGTGTATCACATCCCTTATCAGGGTTACTTTCATTTCCAAGTTGCAGCTTGGCAGCAATAACCTTACCAACACTATCGAGCGCATCATCTAGTAAAACACAACATTCTTCAGATCTAGACGCTGGAGTGGCGAATTACCTCCCTTCGCCCCCCCCTCCCCCGCGTCGCCCTCCCCACGGGCGACTCGGGAGGCGACGCAGCCCTCAAGCGCTCCCTCCCCTCCTCCTCCCCCTCCCCCTGCCGCCGCCGGTGCTCCCCGCCGGGCAAAGCCCTGGTGGATCCGGCGGCGGCGGGACTTCGCTCCCAGGTGGCCTCCCCCCTCGAGCGTGGGGCTCGACGAGGCTGACGGAGCTGCGCTTCTCCGAACCTAGGGTTTCGCGACGGCGGCCCCAGATCCAGAGGGTCGGGCCTCTGGACTGGCGTGGCGAGCACGCGGGCGGCGCGGCGCGACCCTTTGGGGGCGCGGCTGTGGCTGCTTGGCTGTGTCTCGGCGGATCCGGGTGGCGGAGGCTGCGGGCCGGCGCGGCAGCGGCCATGGTCGGCGGCGGCAAGGTGCAGGTGGCTGGTCTCCGCGACGGCGCCACTAGCCCTGCTCGACGCGTCCCGTGTGATGGCTGGCCTTGTCTGGCAGCCATCCAGCAGCTGTTGCACTGCGCTGGCCGGTGCTTCCCTACATCGACAGTGACAATACGTGGTTTCCCTCTCGGTGCTGGTGGTCCTCTCTGGCGATCTGCTTCCCCATCTCCTGTTTGCTCTGCTTCGGCGGTTTTGGGGTTCTGGTCTTGGGCCGGGCGAAATCCCTGCGCGGCGTTGGCCTGCGCTGACAACGGCGACACCTGAGGGTGCCGTTACCTCCATGGAGGCGCTGTCATGGCCCAGACTGGACCCTCTCCTCGGGCACCGGGGGAAACCCTTGGTCCAGTTCCCTGGACAAGGCAGCGACGGCGTCTCAGCGCCGTTCCTTTCTTGAAAGCGCTGCTTGGGTCGCACTTGGAGTCCCCTATGCGTCAGCTGGAGATGGTGGCCTCCCCGGTCTTTCCGGCGAGGTTTGCTGGTAATGCGATGCTGTGATGAGGGCTGCAGCATGGAGCGTGGGCGTCCGGGGCGCAATGTACGCCGGCGCCGGCACGTCCAAGACGATGGCTTCGCTAGT
>NC_057794.1:562932433-562937971 GCF_018294505.1 Triticum aestivum
GGGGGGGGGGGCGCCCCCTCCCTTGCTTCTTTCCCCTCCTTTCCACTAAGGCCCAATAAGGCCCATATACCTCTCGGGGGGTTCCGATAACCTCCCGGTGATCCGGTATTGTCCCAATCTTACCCGGAACCTTTCCGGTGTCCAAATATAGTCGTCCAATATATCGATATTTATGTATCGACCATTTCGAGACTCCTCGTCAAGTCTGTGATCACATCCGGGACTCCGAACAACCTTCGGTACATCAAAATATATAAATTCATAGTGAAACTGTCATCGTAACGTTAAGCGTGCGGACCCTACGGGTTTGAGAACAATGTAGACATGACCGAGACACGTCTCCGGTCAATAACCAATAGCGGAACCTTGATTCTCATATTGGCTCCTACATATACTACGAAGATCTTTATCGGTCAGACCGCATAACAACATACGTTGTTCCCTTTGTCATTGGTATATTACTTGCCCGAGATTTGATCATCGGTATCTCAATACCTAGTTCAATCTCGTTACCGGCAAGTCTCTTTACTCGTTCCGTAATACATCATCTTGCAACTAACTTATTAGTTGCATTGCTTGCAAGGCTTAAGCAATGTGTATTACCGAGAGGGCCCAGAGATACCTCTCCGACAATCGGAGCGACAAATCCTAATCTCGAAATACGCCAACCCAACATGTACCTTTGGAGACACCTGTAGAGCACCTTTATAATCACCCAGTTACGTTGTGACGTTTGGTAGCACACAAAGTGTTCCTCCGATAAACGGGAGTTGCATAATTTCATAGTCATAGGAACATGTATAAGTCATGAAGAAAGCAATAACAACATACTAAACGATCGGGTGCTAAGCTAATGGAATGGGTCATGTCAATCACATCATTCTCCTAATGATGTGATCCCGTTAATCAAATCACAACTCATGTCTATGGTTAGGAAACATAACCATCTTCGATTAACGAGCTAGTCAAGTAGAGGCATACTAGTGACACTTTGTTTGTCTATGTATTCACACAAGTATTACATTTCCGGTTAATACAATTCTAGCATGAATAATAAACATTTATCATGATATAAGGAAATAAATAATAACTTTATTATTGCCTCTAGGGCATATTTCCTTTAGAGGAGTCGACCTTTCTCATGTCCAACGCATCTGCCAGCAGTTGCGAATCAGTCTCAAACTCCACCTTGACCATTCCCAGATCTGCCGCCGTGTTTATGGCCTGTGACATGGCAAATACTTCAATGGCAAAAGCATCGGATATGTGTTCCTGACTTCCCGCCCTTGCATGCACCAGGCTGCCATCTGCTGTCCTGACTGCGACTCCCCATCCTGCAAGATGCTGCCCAGGAATGAAGGAGCCATCGGTGTTAATTTTGTAGTAATCTACAGCCGGAGGGCGCCATTTCTCTGGATTGGGCTTGTTAGTGGCCTTGCAAAATATCTGATGGTACTCGAGGACACTGCTCCTCGTTCTTTGTGCCACTTCTCTGGGTGACAAAGGAATTTCCCATGCCCATGGCTTGTTCCTATTGGACCACCACATCCACCAAAAAGTAAGAACATGCAGCCATTTAATCTCATCTAGCCCCCAGATAAAGTCTAGCATTGCATGCACAGACGTAATATCCTCAAGTTGCATTCTTTCCCGCTCCAGCGCCAGTTCCCTCCACACTTCCTTTGATACTTTGCACTTGATAAAAAGGTGCGCTCCATCCTCATCCCCTCTGCTACAGAATAAGCATTTAGTATCTGCAATAGGATTTCCCTTCCGCGCTACATTGGTACGCAGCGCTAAGGATTCGTGTTTGAGCCTCCACGTGAACATCTGAATGTTTCGAGGACACGGCAGTTTCCAAATTCTTTTCCAAGAATCATCCCTGATGCTGTTCAAGTTACCTGCTTCAGCCGAGCTTGCTCCTACTCCTCCGTCCCTCTTCATTTTATCAAGTTGGACACATAACTTGTAGGCGCTCTTGACGGAGTGGATACCCTTGGTGTCATATTGCCATGCGATGAAATCTTGAGCGCCCTCCCGAAGGGGAATCTGAAGTATGTGTTTCACATCATCTGGCCAAAAGGTATCTCTCACAAGTTGCTCATCCCACGTATTCGTGTACGGATCTATCAGCTCCACGACGTGTTCCAGTAGGTTGTGCCCTCGGGGTGTAATGACTGTCCTAGACCAAGGACGTGAAATCCATGGATCCGTCCAGATGTTCACCCTCCTTCCGTCTCCGATCCTCCAAACGTGCCCCTCCCGGAATAGGTCCATCCCATGCAATAGGCTACGCCAGGAGTATGATATGCCATCAGAGGGTTTAGCGTTAAGAATCTGCCCATCAGGGTAATACCGGGCTCATAGGATCCTGGCACCCAGTGACTCAGGGGATTGTATTAGTCTCCATACTTGTCGAGACAACATAGCAATACCGAAGGCGTGCATGTCACGGAACCCTGAACCCCCTTGAGCCTTGGGCATCAACAACTTGTTCCACCCTATCCAGTGAGTTGCATGTTCTTTGTCCTGTTGGCTGCACCAGTAATTACCAATAAGTGAGCTTAGTTCCTCACAGAAAGTTTTGGTTAGATAAAAACATGACATGGTGAAAGTAGGGATAGCCTGCGCTACGGTTGTGACAGGCGCTTCTTTCCCTGACTTCGTAGTGAGTTTTTCCTTCCATCCGTAAACTCGACCTGCCATAGCACCCTTCACAAACGCAAACGCTTTCTTCTTTGATTTTCCAACATGAACTGGCAGCCCCAGGCACTTCTCATTCCAAGTTTCACTCTGAATTTGCAAGGCATTCTTCACCGCACATCTGGATGCATCAGTTGTATTTGTGCTGAACATAACTGCCGATTTCTCCAGATTTATACATTGTCCTGAGCAATCCTCATAGAGATCCAGTATTTCCCTCAATGCCTCAGCCTCCTCAGGTTTGGCTTTGAGCAACAGCACCGAGTCGTCCACGAATAAGAGGTGTGACACCACAGGTGCATTCTGACATATTTTGATGCCGCTGATCAAACCACTTGCTTTAGCATCATTCAACAATGCTGACAGGCCCTCCGCGCAGCTGACGAAGAGATAGGGTGAGAGTGGATCACCCTGTCGGAGCCCTCGGGAGGGGGCGAACTGTTCTGTTAGTCCTCCGTTGATCTTGATTTGGTAGCGCACCGAGGTGACACAATTCATAACCAGATCAACCCAGCTGTCACCAAACTCCAGTCTTGTAAGCATTGCCCGCAAAAAGTTCCATTCGACACGGTCATATGCCTTGCTCATATCCGCCTTCACTGCTGCTGACCCTTCCTTCCTTTTCCTCCTGTTGAGTAATACATGCGACAATTCATGGGCTATTAGCACATTGTCCGTGATCAGTCGATCGGGAACAAACGCGCTTTGGTTTTCTGAGATGATATCTGGGAGCACGATCTTGAGCCTGTTAGCAATCACCTTTGAACATAACTTGTAAACCACATTGCACAAACCGATTGGCCTTAAGTCTTTTATTCTGCTTGGGTTTTTTACTTTTGGGATGAGAACAACTATTGTATCATTCTAGCCCTCCGGCATAGGGCCTCCCTTGAGAACTGAGATCACTTCATCCAAAATCTTCTCACCCATAAAATGCCAGTGTCGCTTATAAACAATGGAGGGCATTCCATCAGGCCGCGGAGCTTTTAGATCACCAATATGATCCAGCGCTGCCCGGGCCTCTTCTCTGGACACATCCGCTTCCAAAATGGCTCGCATAGTACTGGTCACACGCGGCTGGACCTTACTGATCATTTCGGCCATGTGGTTGCCACGGGATGAGATCCTGAAAGAAAGAAAACACATAGTAGTTATTAAGCCCATCTCCTTCCTTCACCTCCGTCCCATCTTCCTTCATCAACATCTTAATCCTATTAATCTTCCTTCTAGCCGACGCCACAGCCAAGAAATAGCGAGTACTTGTATTCCCATCCCTAACCCTAAGCCAGGAGACGTGAGACTTCTGTTTGGCCTTAATGTTCTTCTTCTCTGCTAACTCATCTACTACACATCTCAGTCTAGCCTCCTCCCGAATCTTCTCCTCCGAGACCGGAGCTCGCATGCATGTTTCTAGCTTCTTTTGCGCCTTCTTCAAGCGGCTATCCAGCTCCCCGGCCACCTCCTTTCCCCATCTTGTCATCAGTTTGTAGGCGTAATGCTAATTCGGTAGCTCATGAGCCCCGTATTAGTAGTATTAGTATACTAGGTCGCGGAATTGATGGATCGATGGATTGGCAAGGAAAATTAAAGATGAGATTCTTAGGAATTGATGGATCGAGCCGCCGCCTGTCGTTGAGAAAGCAGGGAAAGAGTCATGTCGTCGGAGAGTGGACGATCTCGTCGTGGCGGCGGCGCTGACCGGAGAAGAGCTTGGATTGAAGCCCTCCCAAGCTAGCTAGGCTGGCGTCCCCGGCCGGTGAAGGCCGCATGCAGCAGTGTTAGTGTAGTGTGAGAGGCGAGGTACTCCCATCGATCCCAACCGGGACGGCATGCAGCGGAGCCGAGCCTGCGATCGATGTGTCGCCAGAAAGATAGCTTGGAGCATTGGTTGGGAGCAAGGAGAAGGGAGTAGGTAGCTGCGCGATTGCAGGAAGCAGTTGACTTTGGACTTGGAGAAAGAAAACAGATCGAGTCCAAGAGGGCACGAAGACGGCAGGCCTTGAACGCACGAGACTCCGCCGTCGTTGTCCACCTTTCACGCACACATCGGACGGATATTATCGGTGAAACATACTCTCACTTTATTACATAATTTCAAGTTTGTTTTATTTCGTACAATATTAGTCATATACCAAATACTCATGCTATAAAAAATAAAGGGGTAGTAAAGCAAAAACTAACCTCCCCCGCAAAAAAAAAGAGCAAAAGCCAACCTCATGTTTTACCAAAAAGGAGCATCCGTTTTAGATTGAGCCTCAACTTCCGGCCTTTGTTTCTTCTCACCAGAATCATTTTTGCTAACTCTCATAGACATGATGAAGATTCAGGCACAAAACCAAAAAATTATAAATGGTCAAACAGAATATAATTTGCTTCAAATATGGCTAGATGACTAGACCATTCAAATACAAGTGAAAAAGACTTTGCTCTTCAAAATTAAAACACGTTCGGTAGTCCGGTTGTGAGCGTGTTCCTGATCGAAGCAAGGAACCACGCTGCTGTGACCCCGACCTGCCAGTCCCACCGCCGGTCGCCGGAGTCGTCAGCGCGCTGGAGGCAATAGAAGCACTTGTACACTGCGGTTCGGGCTCAAGCAGAGCAACGTCTTCACCTTCCACTTCGAGAAATGATTTTGAAGCCCGTCTTCTTGCAATCGAGCAGGTCATCAGGGGCCGGTTCCAGCCCGCAGTTCCACCATGACGGCGTCGCCGATGTCGGCCGCCGCCTTTCGCAAAATGTCGTAGATGCTAGAGGGTGTTGCCGTCGAGATGCAGGGTTGCATATCACTACTAATTTTGTATAGTTATAGAAAAGATAGTGTGGGAGAGGGGAGCC
>NC_057794.1:562939049-563012021 GCF_018294505.1 Triticum aestivum
TAGACAAACATCACCACGTATGGCATGCAGATAACTATGGGGAGTGGGAAGAGAGCGAGTGGGGGAAGATGCATGTTGTGAAAATCTTGTGATCCACCCGTCCATTAAAAACTTGCATTCTCAGCTGTTCGTCCACTAAAAAGAAAATCAAAAATCGTATTTCTACGCAGGACTTTTACAAAAAAAATTGTGTAAGAGCATCTTCAGCCTAACATGGCAAAATTGTAAGAGCATATACAACTATGGCCTTTATTCTATCTTCCTTCCTCCTCTGCCCACAACCTTTGCCCACCCACCATCTCCATCACCTTCGGTCTCCTCTTGTGTATAAGTCATCACTGTCCACCATCCCCCTCAGCCGAAACATTAGTATTAGATTAGATTAGTGATTGCACCATTGCGCATTGGCTAAACATCTATCAAGGTGGGAACATCTTGTAAGACCAAATGTAAGCCGGGTCAGAAAACCCCAAATCAAACAGACTCTAGTGCTTATTAACGTGAGCTCTAAAAGTAACACCACAACTATATATAATTCCCATAAAAAAAACACATAGAACTATAATTTACATTAGGAGTACTTCTATCACAATTCACAACGGTTCATGACGTTTTTAGATCCCCCACACATAGAAGACTGATTTACCTAGATTATCATACACAAAAGTGGTAACATCACTCCAAATGTACTTGTGGGGATCACCACAACTAAGCCAGAAGCTAACCTAGAAGCTACATGGACAACCGAAGGTTGGATAACATAAGAACTAGTAGAAACTTGATAAAGAGCTGAACTTCATCTCGGACTTGGTTTTCTTACATCTCAAAGAGGCCTTGCCCTTGGTCACTACCACCAGTCGTCAGCTCCATCCCCACCATCATCATCGTAGCCACCGTCAAAACCCCCCGCGACGTCATCGTCGTAGTAGTCATCACCGTCGAAGAGGTCATCACCAATCCCAGCACCGCCTATGTCGTCATCACCACCCCCTCCGTTGCAATCATTGCCGATCTCATCGCCCTTGCCGTCTTCATCACACAGAAATTCAGCATCGTGCTGGCCTCCATCATCCTCATCTCCGCCCTTGTCCATGGACAAACCAAGGTTCTCCTCCTCATCGTAGTACTCATTCATTTTCTCCGCCGCCTAGACGGACACACATAACGCAAAGTGTTAATTGAGTCGTGGCATTCCACAAAAATGCATAACGGTGGTGGTAGTTAAGTTCGCCGGCTTACCGTGTCAAAGGTGCCATGGTCAGTGGGAGAGAATGACACACCGTGCTCAGACGAACAGTCGTAGTATTCATTCGTGGCATGCACGTCCTAGATAAAAATTCATAGCGGCGCATAAGCCGTGACATTACAAAGTGAAAGAGAATGCGTAACGGTGGTCGAGAAGTTTGCCGGCTTACCGTCTCGAAGGTGCTATGGCCAGTGGCAGAGAATGGCTGCGCGCCGCCCCAGCCGCCACCGCCCGCTCGACCTGCTGCTCCCTTGGCACCTCCTGGGCCGGCCCTGCCCGCGCCCACCGCGCCTCCTCTCGGGCCGGCAGTGACCACGCCTCCCGAGCGCTTAGCATTGCCGCCGCCGGCGACCTTGGCCTTCCCTTCCCCGGCGGTGGCCGCCTTGGAAGAAGGCGTAATGGCTAATGATCGGTAGGTTTGCCAGCTTACCGTCTGGATGGTGCTATGGTCGGTGGCAGAGAACGTCGGCGCGCCTCCCCATCCCCCACCGCCCGCGCCAGCTACTGCCTTCGCGCCTCCCCCCGGTCCGGCCCCGCCAGCGCGTTTACCGTTCCCGCCGCGCATGGCCTTGCTCTTCCCGGAGCCGGTGCCGGCGATGGCCGCCTTGTTCACTCCCAGCTTCTTGTGGTAGCCCTTCCCCATGAACGGAGTACCGCGCCACGCACTCGATCGATCTGCTTCCTTGGAGTCTGCTTCGATCGCGTTTCCAAGGCTAGGGGGTGCGAGATCCGCGGAGGTCGTGAATGCGGTTGATTGCGGGGAGAGGAGGAGGTGGAGAAGAGAGCTCCGAGTAGAGACGAGACGGTAAACACTATTTACCCACCCACGATCTATATTAAAACGCTGAGGAGAGTTTCTCTATGCGCGCCGCTTGTTGCATGCATGGCACGGAGGGGCCGTGCGTGGCTTCTCGGTCGATGGACACGCATGACACGTACCGTACCGGCGCATGCATGGACTGATCCACTTTGGGCAGAGACAGCTGAGAGGTCACCATGGTCGATAGGACTTGGGACTGACCACCGACCAGGACATGTCACGTAGCCATGGATAGAGATCTCTGCAACAAGGGACGCTGACTGAAGGCACTGATCACTTACATACATCGGATTAGACTAGCAAGCAAAGCAGGCACTGTAACTCTACATGGTGCCTTTTGTCATTTATCCCGCGCGCCGCGTCATTAGTTTTAGCGAGGCCACAACAAGTTCACTTTGCTTATATCCAGTCTACTATTCTGATCGTAGCATAGTTTACCTAGTTTGATTCTTCTACAGTTAAAGATACGTATGCTGTCACACACACACAGAAAGAATTACTTGGCATATCTTCAATTCATCATCAACTTCATCTGCGACCGTTGTTTGTACCGAGATCAAGCCTATAAGCTGTAACTACTTATTATAGATGTAATTGTTTCTTCAACTTGCTGGAATATGAAAGTATTAATTATTTGATTCTAGGTTGTTCAAGATTTTCTTGAACTATGACCCTATTTCTTGGAATTTCTATCCCATCCCTATTAGACAGAAATGATCGATGAAAATACATAATTCGGACATGATAGCCATCAATTTTCACTACGGGCAAAACTTGCCAGACCAATGCCGGATCTAAGATCCAACGGTCCAGGAGCCCGTTTCACGGTAACAATGTGAAGCCTGGTATCACCTAAAACTTCCCCTGCCACATGGAGGCGGAAGGCCAACTGTTGATCCACACTATTTATTGAGGAAGAATTAATGTGGTATCTCATAAGCACTAGGTGTCGTATGGACGAAATGCAGACAATTGCCATCTTACATTTATCTTTGAAGTACATTTATGGCCATGGTTTGTATCAAGATCACATGTATAGACTAGCTTACAATGGCAGGCTTTATAGCCCGCTTACATGACAATTTGGCATATGTGAAGAAGAGAGATATATAAAAAAAGTAAGTGAAATTGGGCTCTAAAATGCAAGAATCTAGTTATACGTGTTTTTAAGGAAAATACAATAAATGTGAAGAAAGAGAAAGAGAGAAGGTAGAAAAAGTACCAAGGGAATCTCTGATGCATACCCTCAAACCACATGCAACCGTCCGGACCGAACTGTCTGGTTGTTCGAAATCCCGCAAACCGGAAGCTGGCGAAGGGGGCTTTGCAGGAGTCTGAACCGCCTTCACATAGGACTCCGACACCCCGACCCACTAAAAGATGAGGCGGAGCTCATGCATTTGGAAGAATGAATTTGTGGCATTGATATTACCCTTTAAGAAGACATAAAATAAATAAAAACTAAATAAAAATAATTTATAGTCTTCTATGAAACAATGAATTAGTGCATTAGTATTACCCTCTAAGAAGAAAGAAAGTGAAATACAAACCAAATAAAAAGATAATGAAGTTTCTAAGAAAGAATGAATTAGTGGCATTGATATTGCCCTTAAAGAAAAAACCTAAATCAAACAATGACAAAATTTGCATGCAATATACATAGAAATTGCGCTTTTTTGTATTATGCAAGAATAAACATATGATGGTCATTTTTTCTAAGAAGAAATGAATTAGTGACATTGGTATTACCGTTAAAGATTAATCAAAATAAAATAAAAGCAAAAGCAAACTTAAACTAATGTATTTATCTGAGGAAGAATGGATTTGTTGGCATTGATATTACCCTTTAATAAGAATGAAAATGAATAATAATACCAAAACAAAATTAAAATAATGAAGTTTGTTAAGAAAAATGAATTAGTAGCATTGGTATTACCCTTTCTGAACAAAAAATTGAAATGGATATAAATCAGATAATGAAATAATTTGTACACAATATGCACAAAAATTGGAATTTTTAAAAATATGCAAAATAAGCATATACTAGTTACATTTTCTAAAAAGAAGTTTCCTAAGAACAGAATAATTAGTGACATTAGTATTACCTTGAAAGAAAAAGGAAATAAAATAAAAACTAAAACAAAATCAAAATAATGAAGTTTTATAACAAGTGACATGAGTATGACCCTCCAAGAAGAAATAAAATCATTATAATAAAAAAGAACTTGCACACGAATTAGCATTGAAATTGCACTTTTTTGGATGCAAAAAATAATCATATAATAGTGCAATTATTGCACATAGTGTATGGTACTCGAGAGCGGCGTTGCGAAGGCCGAGCGTCAGATAGCTCGGTATCTCCTTCGTGGGAATGGGCCTCGTGATTGATTCTTGTAAGGCGTTTTCAAGGTATACGGGTCAGTATACATCTGCGTGAACAGTACAAATCGTATGTGAGTTGCACATTGTCAGGCCCTGCTCGCACAGGTTAAATGGATGGGGGCATGTCTGGGTTTCGAAATAGCACAGGATAAACCTGCCACGGCTGCAGAGTTGCAGCTGCAATAATTGTTGAACCGGCCCAACGTAAATGCAGCTTCAAAAAGTATCACTTTTCTATTCGCAATTTTCTGTGTATGTACTGTATGCTCATCTTTTTTCACATACACTAATACTCAAATTAGTGTGTAATTTGCTACTGATTGCAAATAATTAACTAACTATGCCTCTTTTTTAAGAGCTCTCTTAAGATGGTTCCCTCTTACCCCATAAGAGGCAAGAGAAATATTTTATTTGAATCGTCTCATCAAGGATATGTTTGACCACACTAAAAAATGTAACACGGCAATTACTTTTCAAAAACAAATGTTTAAAATGTTTCCTACATCTACTTTTAATATAATAAAAGTTCGCATTCGAGCCCCGTACGTATATGTTGTATCTGCCATATGAAGACAAATAATTCTCGTGTTGTAAAATATGATGCATATTCATGTGATCGTAAAAATATATACACGCACTACAAAATACATTATTATTATTCGTCATCATCGGTATCTGTATTTGTATTATTATGGGAGAGCCAGTAAACAAAATAAATTTACACATGCAATGTTAGGAACATGTATGACTTTCTCTTGTGTGAGGAATATACAAAACCTTCTCCATTATACATTTTCTTCTCTAACAAAAAAATTGTGCAAGAACACTGGTACATATGGTAGCTTTGTTACAGAAAAATTCTGATGGTATTTTGACTGCTTTTTGCTACGATTTTGTTGACTAGTATTCATTTTTGGTGTTTTCTAAAAACAGATTCTATGGATTTTCTATTGTTTAGGTCCCAAACTGACAAATCAAAACATGCATAGACATATAGGACAGAACATAACAAAATTCTTATTTCGTTTGTTAGACATAATGATAAGGTGCTGAAAAACAAATCAATCATGAATCCAATGGTATTGATATGGTGGCGTATATGTTAATATAGTTTTTCACAAACTTGTTGAAAGTTTATAAAGTTTGGATTTAGAAAAACCTAATATACGAAGTAAATAAGAAGGGAGGGAGTAATAGTTATATCAGCCTTGAGAAGTTAAAATTAAACGGTCTATGTTGCTTTGAACCACCTTGAAATTTCTCTAAAAAAAGTTGTGCAGTCGATCGGGTGCTAATAACACATGTTCATTGTGGATTTCTCGATTTCTATGAAACTAATCCTCAAATTAGTGTGTGATTACCTACTGTTTTCTGAACAAAAAGTAGCTAATTGTGACTCTTTTCTTAAAAAAATGTTGTCGCACAGGATTTCTCTGTTTCTACAAAACTAATCCTAAAAGTAGTGTACAATTAGCTACCTTTTTAGCAAATAATTAGATAACTGTGCATTTTTTTCGATGCTAAAAGCACACTATCATCAGGTCGTTTTTCCCATCCTTAACAAAGCTCGACTTAATCCATCGTCTCGAGTGTATGCACAGATTAAACACAAACACATAGGAGTACACGTGATGATGTGATGTGACATGTTCTGCAAAAAAAAAAATGAAGGCGCAGCAGTATCATGTGCCTGTCGCCAGCCCACCTGTTTCTTAAATGTACAGCATGGGGCCTACTCTAAAATACGGTGATATACAAGGCTGCAAATTGCAATACATGTTGGCGCATGCATCCCCGTGCTTGTTCGGCGGGGTGGATTAGGAGCTATCTGCAGACCGGCCTCTGCAATGCTTTTTTGATGGTACTCCTTCTGTAAATTAATATAAAACGTTTTAGATCACTAAAGTAGTGATCTAAAACGTCTGATATTAATTTACAGAGAGAGTATTTGTGTGTATATATTTACACTCATCAAACATCCCAAAAATTCCCACAAAAAACCTGACTTATAAAGAAAAATAAAATGCGAAAGCAAAAACACGTAAAAACAGAAAAGACACACGGAGAGAGGGGAGGGCTGGGTGTTCAGAAGGCTACAAATAGCTTGTTGGGTCGCACAACTTATTGGACCAGCCAATTAAGGAATTGGCAGACCCAAAATAGAGAGGCCAGTCAAAATTTTCCAGTTCAAAACAAGACACATCACACAGCATGAAAAAAGAAGCACAAATCTTAAACATGAATCAACATCCAGAGAAATTGACTGGCCCAAATTTAATTTTAAGGCAACTTACATCTAGCTAAACCGGCTATATATTATGCGTGAGAACATGTACGTAACCGCATCGGCACTATCAGCACAATTTGACACTAGTTAGCAAAAAAATTCAAGATCTGACCCTTTTTGATGACGCCACCCATCGTGATGTTTTCGTTGCACAGAAGACGTCAAATTTTTCCCTGACTGACAACCTGGCGTTGCCATTCGTTCAGTGTCCGACTTGGCACCACATGAAACGCAGAGGATCATGGCGTTTACCTCGTGACAAAAACGCCAGAGGTTCTAGCGTTTTGCCCCCGGATGGAGACGCCACAGACCGTGGCGTTCACGTGTTCGTTTGTTTCCGCCGATACATATGGCTGTGTGTGTGCTGGATGCTCGTACGTGTGGATGCATGGCAAGCGACCTAGTGGCGCACCTTCCGAGGCGGTCTTGTGCGTTTCTGCCTTGTCTACACACAGCTAATCAAACAAAGAGTCTAGAATCTCAACAACATAAGGTTTGTGAGATTCACACATAATCAGTAGCTGCTTCTCTGTCATCCAAGAGATTACTTTAGTGTTGAGTTCTATTTTCTTTCTGAACTTTGTTTCATTTCAATGAAGATGGAACAGGGATGATGCCTCGATGCTTTCTGGTTCTAAAAAGATAAGTTGAAAAATTAGCATTAGAGAAGTGATTGCACCATGCGCATTGTTAGGCAGTTAGACCATCATTTACATCGTTCATTATAGGACAAGACGAAAATCTTTGTTAGCCGAGCGTAAGCCGGACCAGAACCCCAAACCGAAGAGGTCATAAAGCTTAACATGAGCATTGCAGGAACAACATACAAATATAATTTACATTATTAGCTGTACTGTTGCCGCAAGGGTTCAGGATATTGTTAAGATCCCCCATACCAAAGACTGATTTACCTAGGCTATCATACAAAGAATGGCAATACGTCTCCAAATCTCCTGGCGGGGAACCCATGCACACGCAAAAGCTAAGCTAAATGCCAAGTGGACAAGTGAATCTAAGATTATAACATAAGAACTAGCAAACCCGATAGCGAGACTTCATCTTGACACCAAGACTTTATAGATGCCTCAAGTTCCTTGGTCCTCGTTCCTGGATCACTACCACCAGTCATCAGGACCATCCCCAGCATCACCGTAGAAATCGTTGAAACCCCCGGCAATGTCGTCGTCGTAGTAGTCATCGTCACCGAAGTGGCCATCACCACTCCCGGCGTCGTCATCACCACCACCATCTGCATCAGAAACAAGTTCAGCATCCTCCACGCCCTCTTCCTCGTTGTCCATGGATAAACCTAGTTTCTCCTCCTCATCGTAGTGCTCATTCATGGTCTCGATGGCCTAGAAGAACACATAACGTATGGTGTCAAGACGTGACATTGCTTAAGAGGATAATGCATAATGGTGGTGGTCGATCTTACCTTTTCGAAGGTGCTATCATCGGCTGGAGCGAATGGGGAAGAACAGTTGTTCTCCTCCTCCTCTTGGTAGTACTCATTCGTGTCATTCACGGCCTAGAGACGAAGAATGCATAGCTGCGTCAAGCCGTGACATTACCCAGAGAATGCATAAAGGTGGTGGTCGACTACTGGTAGTTGAGTTCATCGGCATAATTACCATCTCAAATGTGCCATCGTTGGCGGGAGCGGATGGCGGGCCGTCGTCGTCGGACGAGCAGTCGTTCTCCCACTGGTTGTAGTACTCGTTCGTGACATTCACTGCCTGCATACCATGACATTATATTACTAGTACTCATAGGACGCGGGGTGTTGGCCGTGAAGTTCGCCGGCTTACCGTCTGGAAGGTGATATGGTAGGTGGCAGAGAACGTCGACGCGCCTCCCCAGCCCGCACCACCTGCTCCCTTGGCGCCTCATCCCGGTCCGGCACCGCCCGCACGGGCTGCGCCTCCCGAGCGCTTAGCGTTGCCGCCGCCGGCTCCCTTGCCCTTCCCTCCGGCGGGGGTGGCCGCCTTGTTCACGCCCAGCTTCTTGCGGTAGGCCTTCCCCATGAGCGGAGTGCCAAGCCACGCACTCGATCTTTGATCTGCGATTGTCCTTGGGGTTTCGAGGAGAAAAATTGTATGAGACCGGGTCTCATAGACCAGCTTGTGAGACCCTATCGGATGAGCGACATGTGGCATCGACAATCTCAGAGCACCCTAATCCCACTTCACGTCCCATCTCAATCCCAACTGCTGATTCCCGATTCCAGAACCCCACGTACGTACGTACATACTTCATCGCTCTAATAGGTACGTGGGACTAGGGTTTTCTTTATTTTCCTCGCGTCTATGGCGGCCACGCCCAAGGGCCTCGACGGCAGCGGCCAACCGGGACGACGCAGCAGCGAGGACCTCTCTTCCACGACCTCGCCGAAGAAGCTCGTCGGAGGCGGCCTGTCGGACAACTCGTCCATGGCGGATGCATGCCACGATGTTGGCCCGGCGGACACCATGTTCACGGCGGCCGTGCAGCAAGATGCATCCAGCTGCTATGTGATACCGCAGTCCTCCACGGCGGCGAACTCCCGGCCGGCCGGTGGCTCCATCTATGTGTAGTACTTTATTGAAAAAATCATCATGGCAATAAATGTATTTGTTTCACAAAATCATCATGGAGTTTGGGCAATGAACAATATAATTTCATGGGAATCAGTACATGGGTCGATCGGTGGGCACGAACTTGTGATATACAAGCACGTGACGGAATCCAGCTTGATACGTCTCGGCGCTGCTGTGGACAAAGCGAGTTGCTACGACCACTCACGGCGTCTTAGTGTGCAGCAACATGACCGTCGAGTCCGGCCAGAAAGCAATCATGGCATACTCCCGCCATGGTCGAGCCCAAGCAGTCCGTCTCGCCGCGACGATGGAGACAAGCAAGTGCACCGGCAAGGAGCAGTTAGACGCGTCTCTACGAGGAGTCAGTCCGGCCGTCCCCAGCGACGCCTTGACGCACGGCCGCCATGAACGTGCTGTCCGCCCGGCCAACATCGTGGCATGCATCCGCCATGGACGAGTCGTCCGACAGGCCGCGTCCGACGAGCTTCTTCGGTGAGGTCATGGAAGAGAGGTCCTCGCTGCTGCGTCGTGCCGGTTGGCCGCCGCCGTCGAGGCCCTTGGGCGTGGCCGCCATAGACGCGAGGAAAATAAAGAAAACCCTAGTCCCACATACCTATTAGAGCGATGAAGTATGTACGTACGTACGTGGGGTTCTTGAATCGGGAATCAGCAGTTGGGATTGAGATGAGACGTGAAGTGGGATTAGGGTGCTCTGAGATTGTCAATGCCACATGTCGCTCATCCGCTAGGGTCTTACAAGCTGGTCTATGAGACCCGGTCTCATACAAATTTTCTCCGGGTTTCGATCGCTTGGCTTTCTTGTTATTGTTGAGTTTGCATGCATGCACGACACGTTCGGGCCGAGCGTGCGTTGCATGGACGAAGGCCACGCGTGACACGTTCGGGCGCTTGGACAGACTGGCCAACAATCCAAAACATTAACGTGCACATCAGGGCATCTACAATGCAGACGCTTAAAGCAGGCGCTAAGAAATAAAATCCTAGCCGATCTGGCAACTACCTGTTTTAATCCCAGCATCGGCCGACAACTGACTGGCATCGCTGCCTTAAGAGGAGTCGGACGCTTAGGCTAGTTTGCTCGGGATTGTTGCTTTTTTAATACAATCCAAGCGGCTGTTTAAGCGGCCGTGCGTTGGAAGCTCAAACTTTTGCGGTCGGTGCCTAATAAGATCCCACTGTTTTTCCTCTTTAAGCGCCTACTTAAGAGGCTGTGCGTTGGAGATGCCCTCAAAGGCGCCTCCTTGCGCGTTCGCATGTACGAGTACGACAAGCATCAAAGGCGCCTCCTCGCGCGTTCGCATTCCTCGCACGTTCGCATGTACGACAAAAAAATGCATCCATCAGGCTCCCATCGGCATCGCTCATCCCCGTCTTTACTGTGGCGAAGTATAAAAAAAACTAGCGATGGATCCCTTCCTTCCCTTGAAAGGTAACTTCTACTTTTCTTTCGCCCCACATCGTCACATCAGCTCTCGCACGCAACCTCCAAAGCCTCCGCCGCCGCCGCTGCCGTCTCAGCCATTTCTCTCGTCTGCTCCTCCCCTTTCCCCTGCCCTAGCCTATTTCTAGCCCTCCGCCTCTCCCTTTCTTCCTCGAGTACGGCAGCGGAAGGGGGGCCGCGACGGGAGAGAGGTTCTCCACCCCTGACAGACGACGTCACCGCCTCCGACCTCGGCCTCGTCTGCAGCAGCAGCACGGACTTCTGCCCGTGTGTCTCTGTCTCGCTGCTCATCCTCCGGGAGGGGACTCGAAAAGGAGGGTCGTGCTCCTGGTTGGGATCTCCGTGCTCCCTCTCCTGCGCCTCCATCTGCGTTCGATCTCGTCACTGGTGAGTAGTGCTCTGCTCAGCGTGGGGATGACCTATGAGATTCTTAGTTTGAAATCTAATGTGAATCTCCTAAAAACCGATGCAAATCTGTCTTGAGAACATAACCTTCGAATCACGGAACCTTGAGATTTTCTGAAGCTTTATTCCCAAGCCTGAAAATGACTAGCTGGCTAGGTTAATCATCGCTCTGAGGAAATCAAAATCTTCTGTGGGAATGGCCCCTCTGAATGTTCTGAACCATCCCTTGATGCCGCCTCTAGGTCCGTCCAGGCCCTGCCGTCCACTTGCTGACTTCTTCTTGGCGCAATGGGTTGAGTACGTTGGTCTGTGTTGGTCTCGAGTTTTGGTCTTGTTGTAGAGGTCTTCGGCAGCGGTTGTGATGCGGCTCGGTTGCTCTGTGGCTTGCCCAATCGCCATCGGCATGAGGTTGGCCTAGGTGAAGCAAGTATTGTAGTACGCGTGGTGGGTGTGTTTGGTGGATGTGGATGCTAATTCCTGTGATTGGCATTGTAATGGCCAAAAGGCATTCTATCCGGCTTCTTTGCCGCTTCTTCTTTAATATATGATACGCATGCTCATGCTTATTCGAGAAAAATGTTCTGAACCATCCCTACCCATATAAAGAAAATGTGGGAGCGGGACGGCGGGATCTGCTCCAGGCCGTGCGGGACGCGCTACTGTCGCTCATGCAGCAGAACGGCGTCGACCTGATCTTGTGGAAGGCGGGTGAATTATTTCTGTTCTTTATTTTTTCCCTATTCTTAACATTGACAAACAATCTCAGGATTTCGCACATGTGCAATCTTCACACTCAATAATTTCTTGATATAGAGTCGAACCAGAACATGTATTAAGGGACCATGACATATCTAGCATCGGTATCTGAAGATGGCAAGATCTGGTCATGGCATCTGACTTTTGACAAGTCAGTATCTTCCAAGAAAATTAATCCTGCTCGGCCTCTTCGCGTGGTTCGTTGAGTGCTGGGTCGTGCCATTGTCTAACTGGGTGCCCCTCGCGGCCGCCGTCTGGGCGATCATTCAGGTAGCTGTTGTTTCTTTCCCCTGTGTTGGTCAGATCATAAATGGATTCATAGTTCGTTTGATGCCATCTCACTTTTAGTATAGCATGTATAATATCTTATCTTGGGCATTCACATGATACTTTGTAATTTCTGAAAGAGAAACAGAGTGTGAACTATAGCTTTTTATTTGTTAGGAAATTCTGATATGTTTTGTTTTGTTAAGTGCTAATAATGATTTTGAAAGTGAGATTAGCAGCAAACAACATTTTATCTAGGCCCCTAATGGTTATGTTTGTCTTCTTAGTTCTCACCCTTTTGTATCCGTGATGCAGTATGGGGCTGTAGAAGATTTGAACAAAAGATGGAAGCACCATATACTGAACACAACAGTACAGTATGTGATGTTTCCTTGCTCTATTTACGTTATTGTTTGTTTATGGAGATAGTCATGCTCATTTTACCTCTATAGTACCTTACAACTCCAATAAAGCCTTGGGAGGGGTTGAACAAACTTTTGATTGAAGTTCGGCCCAACTACATGGAACCGAAACTATCAAGGAAGTTCCAATCTACTGTCGAGGTGAGCTTCTGCCTGAAATTATATTTCGTGCTTGGAT
Source organism: Triticum aestivum (assembly GCF_018294505.1). Lineage (NCBI taxonomy): Eukaryota > Viridiplantae > Streptophyta > Magnoliopsida > Poales > Poaceae > Triticum > Triticum aestivum. The sequence continues at coordinate 562,951,851 of NC_057794.1, forward strand.
GCAACTTAGTAGTTGGTAGTTCAAAAGGTTTCGCAAATAACATTAGATTATACTATATGCATTTGATCCATGGAAGTTGATTATGTAGAATCAAATCATTTCAAAATTCCTTTTGATTTTGTTGATTTGAGGTAGACAGTACACCTGCTGCAGTGGACTTCGTCGTCTCATCGGCATGCTCGCCCGCGACAGTACACCTGCTGTAGCTCCGGTGAGATGCTGGAGCTCATGGCGGCGCTCACGGCGGTATACCTCATACTGTACCTCAACTAACATATTGATCTTCTACTTCTTTTCTGATCAAACTGGGAATCATACTATTCTCTTTCTGTCCAGTAAGCCCCACTAATCACTAGGTCTCATTACTCTTTCTATCCGACGTGGCATGTGAGAGCGGAGGATAGAGGCTGCCACGAAATACCCAACCAATGCACTTGTCGATCGTCTTGCTCTTATTAGGTAGTCGTTTCAATGAAAGTATATCTGCCGCCTGTTCATTTTTCAATTCACTTTCAATAGACAGTTTGCATTATCTGTTTTTTTTGTGGGAGTTGAAGCAAAGAATTTGTTATGTTTCCTTATGATGTGAATCTGAAGTGTTTCTTGCTAACTAAGAACCCTGCACAGCTAGATGCTGCACTGTCGGCCCTGAATCCTTGGATATTGGGAAGTTTGAAGAAGCATGTGGTGTAGGTATGTCTTTGCAATCAATATATATATTTACATGCTTCTGCAAATTATAAATCATGTATCCGCATGTGGTGTAGGTATGATTTGATAATGTGGTTGTTTGGATGCAAAAAGAATAATAAATCGATGCACATTTTTTATGATCAGATCGTGGAACGGCCAATGTTTTGTAATGGAGTAGCATCATTAATGCCCAATTGGACCTTTTTTGTGTGTGTGTGTGTATTGGGGGGGGGGGGGTGTCAAACTTTGTATTTATCAACTATTAGTGAATTGTCCTGCCTGTGAATCCAATGGATCGTACAGTGGACCTACGACATTGTACTATAATTGTTCTCGGAATGTTCTAAATGTTTGGTGCTTGATAAATATCAAACTTCTAGGCCCTTTCCGAATAAATTTCAGTAGTCAACAGTGTAAGTGTTCTAAAAAAAGTCAGAGGGCCAACCGATGGCCTAAAGTTACATATAATCAATATTTCATGTTCTCTATTACAATAACAGTGTTTAAAGAAATAGTAATACTAGAGTTGGAAAGCATAATGCGCCTTGGATCATGTCTCATGTCTTTTTTTCTCATTGCCCAAACACTGTTCGTTCTGCTATATGTCCCTTCTTTCAGTCATAAGGTTTATACATGTATTGATTTAACAAGATTAGATTCACAGTTAGTTCTAATGGTGTGACATGGATTGTGTTTGTGATCTTCCAGTTTTCCTGTTTCTTCCATGCATGTGAAGGACTCATATCTTACAACCTGAAAACTGAATGTACGTCGTACAAAGGCAGCTTGGCAGTTGTGGCGCTCTTATATAGTAGAAAAAAATGTTATTTGGTGAAAAGAAACATAGCCTGTGCAGTAATAAAAATAAATACACTGATCCACTTCATTTCTGAGATAAATGATTAGTGTTCAGATATAAGAGGAGATCATTTGAATTCGTCTATTGCAGCTACAAATCAATGAACAATTTCAAAAATGGAGCTGCACTATTGTTTAGTATTAGCCTTCACAATCTTTTCTTAGACAACGTTTGATTCTGCAACACAACTCCACGCTGTGACAAGCATTTCACCAATGAACACGTTTTACAAAAAATATCATCGGCCAAGCTTTATTGATTAGGGTTTAGCATAACCGGAACACAAAGAACTTTAAAATTGTGAAATCCAACGTATTCTGCAGTGGGCGTTCTGGACGGCAAGGTGATTGTTGAGGCCTCATATGGAGGCATGACCTTGTTGTTCAATTTGCAGATGGTGCCCACCGACGCTGCTACCTCCGGAAGGTCGCAGAGGAGGCCACCCGAGCTGGACGACGGGGCGTCTTTGGATGTGGAGGAGGTCCGACCAGAGGAGCGGCATGTTTGATGTATCTAAATATGTCTTTGTTAACAATTTTATTTGATAACTGTTATTTATGTTTGTTACTTCCATCCTGATGCTTCCAGACCAAAATTAACGAGCTTTACATACTGGTTTTCTCACTTTTCTTTGTAGAGCAGTCCAACTCATTACCATCTTATGTAGTATCTCTTATATTTGTGCCTTGTATCCTTAGTAGAGCTCAATCATTGATCTGCTTATATCTCCCATCCCCCAGTCTTTGATCCTTATGTTTTAATGGTTCAAATTCACATCGGGGATCATTACCTTGACCAATCTCAGTGACACACTCGAGGAAGATAAAATTATGATGGACCGTATAGCGTTAGGCATAATATACCATTGTTTTTCTGTGATTCCAAAGATGTTAGCTACTACTCCTTCCGACTAAAGTTGTACTAAACTAGCGACAAGTCTCAAAATCTTAGTTCAAGTTTCAGAACTCAAGAGGTATCCTATACTCTTGAAACTTTTATTAGGAGGTGCTCCCTTTAAATACATGCTTTTGCTCTACCCCCTTTTACTAGCAATTCGATGGTGCTGCTTGAATATTTTGTTCCTAATGCATGCAACACAATACATCCCTTATCTGCATATATCTACTTGGTCTTGAATCGGTTCAAATAAATATGATGCTGATTTGGTTCCTTCTACTTCTACAGGTTTGAATACTATGGTCAGATTTTTTTCCCCAAGAATCCACAACTTTTGCTGGTCTTGAAGAATGTATTAAGTTCATTGCAAACTTAAAGTTCAGAGAAGATATGCAAGGAAGGGCGCCGCCTCTCCCTCACCGTCCATCGTCTCAAGACACAACGTCGTCAGCAGCACCTGCTATCTATATGTATGAACTATCTATCATCTTTAGCTAATCTCTAGACACATCGCCATCAGCAGCACCTGCTATCTATATATATGAACTCTACTTTTCTTTGAAGATCGTTTTTCTTTTGGAGCATGTTAGACTTTGATTTCAATTCAATGTTGTGCTCTATCATCCACCTTGTAAGATTGTGACCTACTATCTTATAATATGCACCTATTACCTTGCTATGTCTCTTGAATGAACACTTTTCTCTAAGTTTTTGTGAACTGTACCCTGGCCTGCATATGCACGTGCACAACTGCACAGCCAAGGCAAGTGCGCACAAGAACGCACAGGAGACGCGCCCAGGGCGTGCCCCACCTACTAGTGGCTCTTCATTTCTGGCAGGGACGCAGAGGCCACTATGGATGTGACATGACTTGGACTGATCACTGACCAGGACGTGTCACATAGCACCGACTGCATCGGATCGATCAACAGGTGTGTGCAGGGTGGGACGCTTACTGGAGGCACTGACTAAGAGTATCCCTCCCGCAGAAACCGGTAGTGCAAAATCGTTTTATGGCTCCCTCTAAAAGGATTTTACGGAAACACGGAGGTTCCGGCAGAACAGAACCGTACTTGAAATTTTAAAAACTTCATCGTGCTACAAATAAAAGCATAGTTCATATATAGCACACCCAAAGCAAAACTAAATTGATGGACTCTCACAAATCTACGCCGAGGTAGTAGGCCTCGGCGGTCTTGCGGGGAGCGTTGGTGCGGGCATGCACCTCCTTGGCGGCGAGGAAACGACGGCGCCTTCTTCTCTGGTCGTCACCAACTGCGCCTTCTTGTCCATCCTCCACCGCGCGCCCTGCAGCGGCGAGCTCCTAAGCAGTGTCTCGACTGCTTGATGTGTAGGAAAAGATTGTTGTGGAGCTCGTTGAAGCCGGCCCACGGGTGGAGCTACGGGAGAGGCGCCTACTTGGACCGACGTGGCTCGACGGCGGGCCGTCTGGAGCTACCAACCTTAGCGTCGTGCCAGGCAAGCTTGTGCAACGGCGGCGACCCACCACGGTCGTGAGCAGCACCGACCATGGAGGAGGAGGAATAAACGGCGGATTCGAGTAGCGGCGAGGCGGGCAATTTTGCGGCGGAGGGATACTATTTGATAACCCTAAATCCCGGTCAGACCCATAGATATAGCGCTAGAAAGACGGTTTTAAGGGCTGCCTCTAAATTTTTTACGGGCCGGACTAAATTTCGCGGATCTATTCGAGACGAAAAAATGCAAGATCCCGCAAAATGACAAGAGTTTTATGGGCCATTGAGTTTTCGTGGAATCTAGAGATGCTCTAAATTGGTAGACAGTAATGGACTCATACCTCTAGAATATCCACATCCCATAGTTTACAAGCTACGGTACTTTCTCTAGGACAAGAAAGACTTAGCTTGGCTGAATTGATGAGTCCAAAATGTATGATAATTTTGAGAGTTATTTCGTGCCTACATGGTAGGTTTCGTGAAATTTTGTCGCGTTCGCGCACTTGTTTATATCAGTATTCCTCAGATAACGTCTTTTGGATTAAATGAGTTCCATGGAGGGAATCCTAGGAAGTTATGGTGGAATCACATCATTCAATGTAATAATTGACTACCATAAAAGGAATAAAGCAAAGGGAGAAAGAGGGAGCCCGTGCGGCCGAACCAGAGCAAAAGACATCCTAGCATGCTAGCCCGCGCGGTCATATGAAGCGCCGACGCTGCCTCCTCTTACACTACTTCCACCCAGTGAAATTGGATCGGGGAATAGACAGATATACACACCAGAAACACATCCAGAAGGCAAAACCCTAGCCTCTAGAGTCATCCGAAGGGGGAATTGACAAGGAGAAGATCGCCATCTTCACCACCACGCGTGCAAGGGGGATGCCAGCATCATCACCGTTGTCATCATCATCACCACCACTGTCATCATCATCATCATCCACATCCATCTTCACGTTATTGTAACATCAGGAGCCCTAGTGAATCATCTTGTGTGTTACTTGTGTAATTCATCCATGTTTATCATTACCGTTCTCATGATGCTTGTTGTCCCTATGTACAAGTAAACCCCTTAGTTCTCGGGCATATGGATGAACCTTGGTATGTATAGGATTTGAAGTGTTATATTTGATATGAAGTTCTCTGTTGAATGCTTAGTTTAATAAACTTCGTGAATGTTATGAAGGGTTCCCACTCAACATTATCATCGCAAATCAAACAGACAACATAGAAGCTTAACACGAGAACTGAAGGAACAACAACGATTTAAATCTACATTAGCAGCATTTCCATCACAAGGGCTTGGGATGGTGCTTAGGTCCTCCATACAGAAAATTTATTTGGCTTCCACAGTCTCATGGCATGATGTCAGTGGTGCCCATGCCCTTCCCTCCAGCGGTGACCTCCTTGTCCATATCGAGGCTCTTGTGGTAGCCCTTCCCCATGAGTACCACACATTGCTTCTTGGAGATGCAAACTTCCGATAACTTAGTGACAATGGTGTTGGCACTACAACCGCGGTGGTGCGTGTGTTGTTACTTGCATGTAGTGGGGAGGTGGAGGATATTTTGCGCGAGAACATGTCATTAAGTAACCACATCTGCACTATTTGCACCTAGTTAGATTTTTTTAAAATCTGACCCTTTTGATGGCGCCACTCATCGTGATGTTTTCGTTGCACAAGAGACGCCATGGTCAATGAAGTTTTTCCCTGGTGGACAACCTGGTTTTGCCATTCGCTGACTGTCCGACGTGCCACCACATGAAATGACGAGGAGATCATGGTGTTTACCCTGTGATAGAAACGCCAGAGGATCTAGCATTTGCCCCCGGACGGAGACGCCACAAACCGTGGTGTTAACGTGTTCGTTTGTTTCCCCTAATACATATGTTTTTTAGGAGAACCATGTATTCATTCATAGTAGTAGCAAGATACAACATACATGGCTTTTCTCTGAAAAAGTCCAAAGAGACAGCACGCAAGGAAATATACATCACCATCGCCGAAGAATCCAGCCACCGCTGTCGCCGAAGCGTTTGCCGGAGGAGAGAAACACAGGCCTCCAACTTACCAAGATTCAAGATAGTGCCAATAGCAGCCAAGCTACGTTATGAGCCTCTAAACAGGTTGGGGTGCGACCTTTGTGTAGGTACACAGTTTGGCGTGCGCCAATGGCGCATTCCCTGAGGCGGTCCTGTATTTCTATCTTGTCTACACACAGCTAATTAAACAAAAAGTCTACAATCTCAACAACATAACGGCTCCCAGCACGTTCATCATCAACATCAAATATTTTTCTACTATCTGGATGTTAAATGATTGATATCTCCCAATCGGAGATCACCATCCATCAGCTTTCTTTAGCATTTATATGTGTAATTCTTAAGGCATATCTAAATTTGCTTTACTAAAACCGTAATTTAATATATGGCCTTCGGCCTTTTTTTTTAGGAAAAAGGGAAAAACTCCCGTGGTAAGGTGAAGATCTCCATTCAAGTGCTACGACCTAGGACGCCTGAAGTTTGTGAGATTCACACATAATCAGCAGTTGCTTCTCTGTCATCCAAGAGATTACTTTAGTGTTGCTCTCATGGTATGTAAGCCTGGAGTTCTATTTTCTTTCTGAAGTTTGTTTCATTTCAATGAAGATGGAATAGGGACGATGCCTAGATGCTTTCTGGTTCTAAAAAAATAAGTTGAAAAATTAGTATTAGAGAAGTGATCGCACTTGGATGGAGATCCTCACATCGTTCATTACAGGACAAGATGGGAAAATCTTTTTTAGGCCAAGCGTAAGCCGGAACAGAACCCCAAATCGAACAGGTCATAAAGCTTAACATACTGAAGACTGATTTACCTAGGTTATCATACACAAGAGTGGTATAACGACTCCAAATCTGCTGGTGGGGAACCCATACACACACAAAAGCTAAGCTAGAAGCAAGCTCACAACTGAACCTAAGATTATAACATAAGAACTAGCAAACCTGATAGAGAGACTTCATCTTGACACCAAGGCTTTATAGATGCCTCAAGTAGTCAAGTTCCTCGGTCCTCGATCATTACCACCAGTCATCACCTCCATCCCCAGCATCACCTGGATCGTAGCCATCGTCAAAACCCCCGGCAACGTCGTCGCCGTACTAGTCATCACCGTCGAAGAGGTCATCACCACTCCCAGCCCCGGCATTGTCGTCATCACCACCCCCGCCACTGTCGTGGTCACCCTCTCCGTTTGCATCAGACACAAGTTCAGCATCCTGCACGCCCTCTTCCTCGTCCATTGACAAACCAAGGTTCTCCTCCTCATCGTAGTACTCATTCATTTTCTCCGCCGCCTAGACGGACACATAACGTACGGTGTTAAGCCGTGACATTCTTTAGAGAATAATAATGCATAATGGTGGTGGTCGTCTGAGTTTGCTAGCTAATTAACCGATCTTACCGTTTCAAAGGTGCCATGGTCTGCGGGAGCAAATGGGGACGAACAGTCGTTCTCCTCACCGTCATAGTACTCATTCGTGGAATGAACAGCCTAGAGACGATTGCATATATAGTGGCGTTAATCTGTGACATTAACTACCCAGAGAATGCATAATGGTGTGGTGGTTATTGAGTTCGCTCGCCGGCTTACCGTCTGGAATGTGCTATGGCTGGCGGGAGTGAATGTTGGGCAGTCTTCCTCGGAGGAACAGTCGTTCTCCTCCTGGTCGTAGTACTCATTGGTGGCAGCCACTGCCTGGAGACGAATAAGCTGTAACATTACTAAGATAAGATATGCATAATGGTGGTCGTGAAGTTGGCCAGCCGGCTTACCGTCTGGAAGGTGCTATGGCCGGTGGAAAAGAATGCCGACGCGCCTCCCCAACCCCCACCGCCAGCACCACCTGCTCGCTTCGCGCCTTCTGTCGGGCCGGCACCGCCCACGCCAACTCCGGCTATGCCTCCTCCCGAGCGCTTACCGCTCCCGCTACGTGTGGCCTGGCCCTTCCCGCCGGCGGTGGCCGCCTTGTTCACGCTGAGGATAATTTTCTCCCTTGTTTTCTTTTTGTTTGAGAACATATTTTCTCCCTGGTTGAGTGCAAGCGTGCGTGCGTGCGCGTGCTGTGGACCTCTCTGGTCGAGGGACACGCCTGACGCGTACGGGGCCCGGGCCCGGCTGCAGTTTCTTTTTCGAGTGGAAAAGAGTTTTATTCCATTTAATAGGACGAGGGACAGAAGTTCTTCTATTCATGGTTATATATGGTGGTTCTCTATATAACCATACAGCAGTACTACTCTATGAGCGGCTATACGACGCCAACCAATCTACTACCTTATTTTGCTCATGCTTAATTTTGATGGGCCCAACTGCAGTTAACAATGGGTTTTCACTTTTGGATGAGACAGAGACGTAGAGGTCAATGTAGATGTGATATGACTTGGGACTAACAACTGACGAGAGCGTGTTGTGGCACTGGCGATGCAGGTGTATGGAAGACACGTGTCACGGACGTGCCCGATCACTAACTGGAGGCATCGGATCAGACTGGCAAGCAACGAGGTGCCTGTTTCGCTACATGGTCTCTTTCGCAAATGTGGAGACAATGCGGCCACCGTGCTCGTCAACCATGGATATCATAAATTTTGCTTGTTGTTACTCTACATGCTGGTCAACCATGGATATCATGGATATCATAAATTTTGCTTGTTGTTACTCTACATGCTGGTCAATTCATTGAGTCCCTCAATGTCGCAACTTGATAATCATCATTGTATAGCCCGAAAGCATTGCCGTGTTGGACTGAGGGTAGACCATTTCGATTCATACAATGTTGGATGAAGCTCAAGGTGTACAATGTGTGGGAGGACTTGTGCCGATACTGATTCGAGTATCGTTGAATTCCAAAAACTTATCGAACATTTGGTTATCTCGGTTGCTATGTTTACATTTGAACTATTGTTGTTTTAGGGATATTTATTCATGGATGAGTTATGCTATTTACAATAATTATTTTGAGTGTTCGAACTTAAAAGAAAAAATAGGGCGAGCGTTTAGGGGACATGATTGGATGGTCGACTCCTGCACCCGCGTGTCTGCGGAAAAATAGAGTGTTTGTTTTGATGGTCGGCATTGGGAATGCCCTTCGCCCGCACTGATTATTTTAGAGCATCTGCAACCGGACCCCTCAAACGTCCAATCTGATAGCCCGAGCATTGTGCGAACAGAAAAGAAGGAAAAAACCACCCAAAAGGACCCCCACTTTTTCCTTGTTGTTTGCAAATCCCCGTATCCGCGTAGGATGCGGCCCACCCCAGACTACCTTTTGTTTCTTTATTCTTTCTTTTCTATTTCTCTTTCATTCCCCACCAATCATATGCATTTGACCGGACAATTTAGGGAGGATGTGGGGACATGGTTGCATGCATGCATAAATAGAGGGTTAAAATAAAGGCATCCGGTTAGTGATCGGGCACGTTCGTGGATGTTTGGGGTTTGATATTAGCCGATCCTGGTTGTAGATGCTCTCATCACCTTAATAAGCTTGTAAACTTGGAACACGATAAATCTGATGTCAGATTTTTTAGGCATGACAAATCAAACATTTTTTAGGGTAAATTATGTTTGTTGCGAGGATGATAATAACATAGAAGCTTCATAAAAACATGTGATTTGTGTGCCTAATGACTTAGCACATCTATGCGTAGATGTCATTTGGAGAATCCTTGCACCTTTTAAATTGAAGTTTTTTTTTCTTGAGATGTAGACCTCAATGTACACATACTAAGCATTCAAGTTTCATCGTAGTTATAGTAGCACATTTCATGTCCAACGAAGATTCTGATGACTTCTTTATCATACAAATATAGGTTTTAAATATAAAAAAACATGTATTCTCTAAAAATATGTGTAGAGAACGAACTATATATACTGAACATTCATTACATGAACCAGAAGTAGAAGCGCTACTCGAAATAGGCTTTCACCCCCACTTTATAAATAAAGCACCCATCATGTCCATACTATGAGTACCAGACCACCGAGATAAAAGAGTCTACTTAGGCAACAACACAAGCACGCCCAAAGAAAGCATAAGGGAACGATAGAAAAAGGACCACCAATTGGCCACATCATCAGGCGGTCCACAACGAAGATAGGCACATAGCGTAGCGCATCCAACATCTGCCCCAACCGATCGCGGTCCCGCTGCCTAGTCAGCGGGTGCCAGTGTTGTCTCGAGGTTGCGGGCAGCAGCCCGAATGCCCGCCTTCTCTGGGATCGTCAGCACACGCCTGCCCGACGCGACCCTGGATCGGCCAAGGCACACACTCTGGCGGGAGGCAATGGGCGCGCCCTTGCTTGGATGAAAAAATGTCATAAGGGGGACTCGTTTCACTTGATTCGTTCCGTCGCACCCGCACTATTCCTAAATTTCTTTTCTGTTTCTATTTTGAAAAAAAGGTACGGAGATGGAGACAGGCAAAGAGAGGGACGACCCTTGGGGTCACCCACGGGAGTGTCAGAGCGGGCCGTGGGCAGCCCCAGACCCACGGCATTTTTATCGTATAATCATGTCACTTCTATTTTTACGAGCATGGCATTTTTTTGTAGATCCTGGCATTTTTATTGTGCAATCATGGTACTTCTATTTTAACGAGCCTTGCATTTATTATAAAGAGCTTGCCGTTTTTATTTTCTGTAGATCATGACATTTTTGTTAGTAAGAGCATGCCATTCTTATTATTAAAGAACATGACATTGTTTTAGAGCATGGTTAGTTTACTTGAAAGAGCATGTCTTTTTTTTTATTGCTAAGTACATGCCATTTCTATTTTTTGTATAGCATGGCATTTTTTCAGCATATCATGGTAACTTTTCTTGCATGACAGTTTAGGTACACACATCACAGGGCACCATTTTAGACATATCACATATGGGCAAGTGTGTATAAACATACCCTACTATCTTGGTTGTTTTTGTATTCGTAAGGCATGTAATTTTCAATTATTTTTTCAAGGCATTTCTTTTTAAACATAACGGCATTTTATCCTAAACTGGGACATTTTTGGCCCAACTCAAGGACACGTGTTTTGTCGTACAGGCAGAGGGGTTCGTCGTGGGCGTTCGCTGGAGTTGTTGCACCCCTTGTGGGAAACTAATCGATCGCAGGACCGCCTCCCCGACGTTCTATCGCCAGATATTGGCTCTCTACTAGCTGCCACGTGATAAATTTGTGTCGTCCATCAGATATTCGATGGCTCGTGTTCGTTTTATTCTAGAAAAAATTCATCAGAGAAGCAGCTTCTACTTTGTACCACATCACACAGTTGATCTGCTTCCTTGGAGCTTCTCTTTGTTCTCGGTCAACAATGGTGGTGCGAACGTACTTGCTGTGGAAAGATAGTTGCATCTGGTCAGGTGAGGCGTGCTGGAGACGGTAGACTTGATTTTTGCGGTGATGCGCACGCACTTGCTGCGGGAAGATATTTGGTTCTGGTCAGGTGAGGCGTGCTGGAGACGGTAGACTTGGCTCTATCCGGCCCATGTTGCATGCATGCACGCGGGATTCAGGCCTCGTACCGTCGTACGTGCCGACGTACATGTCACCATAAAGCTTGAAATTTCTTGGGCACCTTCAGTGTACAAGTCAAGCATGCATGTACGTACCGCCCATGCACGTGGAAATTTTCGGTTAAGATGTCTAAATGGATGACGCGTGTCTAGTGCTGGCGTCACCGTGGCCGGAAAAGAGCCGTGAAATGTTGACCCATGACCATGCAGTCCAAGCTTGAAGCCCACCACATGCACGCGCAGGTTGTGATCATCTTATAAATTTCAGTTGAGATCGGATTCATCTGTCACAACTCACAACTTGCAAACACACGAAGCGAAATTCCTTAGGTGACACTACATTCCTTAGCTCGGACCCAGAGTCGCCAGGGAGAGCGCAAATGGAGGACACCTTCATCACGGTCTGCCTCGCCGTAGCTCTCGTTTCGCTGCTCATCATGATTGCGGGCCGCCGGCGCTGGGGGGCGCGTGGCGACGGCCTGCGTATGGCGCCTGGGCCGTGGCAGCTGCCGGTGATCGGCAGCCTGCACCACCTCGTCCTAGCCGGGCAGCTCCCTCACCGCGCGATGCGCGACCTGTCGCGACGCTACGGGCCGGCCGTGCTGCTCCAGCTCGGCCAGGTGAAGACGCTGGTGGTGTCCTCCCGGGAGGGGGCGCGCGAGGTGATGAAGAACCACGACACCATGTTCGCCACGCGGCCCCTCAGCACCACCATGCGCGTGCTCTCCTACGGCGGCCAGGACATCGTCTTCGCGCCCTACGGGGAGTACTGGCGCCAGCTCCGCAAGATCGCCGTGTCCGAGCTCTTCACAGCGCGCCGCGTCCTCTCGTTCCGCGCCATCCGCGAGGAGGAGGTCGCCACAGCGGTCCGCGCCGTAGACGAGGCCGCTGCGGCCACGCGCCCCGTGGAGATGCGCGCGGTGCTGTCCACGCTCGTGACGGACAGCACGGCGCGCGCCGTTATAGGCGACCGGTGCAAGGAGCGCGACGCGTTCCTCCGGGAGCTCGACCGCATCGTGCAGCTCGCGTCGGGGTTCAACCTGGCCGACATGTGGCCGTCGTCACGGCTTGCTGCGTGGCTCAGTGGAGCCGAGGAGTGCCGCCACACCCTGTACACCATGCTCGACGGCATCGTTGAGGAGCACCTGCAGAGGATGGACGGCGGCGGAGACCACGCCGAGGACCTGCTCGACGTGCTGCTCAAGATCCAGAAGGAGGGTGGTCTCAAGTTTCCCATCCACATGGACGCCGTCAAAGCCATCATCTTGGTAAGTACAGTATTCTCTTCGCATAGCGGCCGGTCTTACTTGCACATTTAGTATTGACAAAATATACGCAATGCATAAAAACATCTCCGTAGAAGCTAGCTAACACTGCTTGCTAAGTTAAAATGAACAGAGTTATCGTAAAACGCATGTTATCTCATGCGGGTCATTATATTCATCTAAAAATCTCATGTTTTATGGACAGGACGTATTCTCCGCGGGCAGTGAAACAACAACTACGACAATTGAGTGGGCCATATCAGAGCTGATGAACAACCCGATGGCCATGCAGAAGGCGACAACTGAGGTGCGACAAGCCTTCCAAGCCAGTGGAACCGTGGCCGAGCACGCCCTAAGCGAGCTCACATACCTACGCTTCGTCATTCGAGAGACGTTGCGACTGCACCCGCCCCTGCCGTTGTTGTTCCGCGAGTGCCAGGAACCGTGCCAAGTGCAGGGATACGACGTGCAGCAGGGCACGCAGGTGTTGGTCAATGCTTGGGCGCTAGGCCGCGACGAGCGCTATTGGCCCGACGCGCCTGAGGAGTTTCGACCGGAACGGTTCGAGGAAGAAGCAGCAAAGGCAGACTTTGGGGGTGGTGACTTTGCGTTCTTGCCGTTTGGCGCCGGCCGCAGGATGTGCCCTGGGATGGCGTTTGGCCTCGCCGGCGTCGAGCTCCCGCTTGCAAGCATGCTCTTCCACTTTGACTGGAAACCACCAGGGCCAGGCTCGGCGGAGCTCGACATGACAGAGACGTTCGGCCTCACCGCACGGCGGACGGACCAGCTCCTGTTGCGCCCTGTCCTTCGCGTACCTATTCCCGGAGTCTAGTCAATATATAAACTATAAGAAATGGACGTATAATGTAAAACTATAATTGTACCCACATAGAAAATAAATTGCAAAGTTCTACTGTTGCATAACATCATTAGTATTATGCAATAACTAGCGTAGTGGGGCTAGATCAATATGTGGTTCCTGAATATATTGTAAACCTACTTGAAATAATACCATAGTCGGACGTTTTGTTTCAATTGATACATGTTAATTACTTCCATCCAAAGTATTGTTTTATGTTAACATATTCCTACAATGAAAATCATAGAAACAATTTTTAGTAGTATGTGTTTAGTTTCACAACATACAGCATCTCCAACTAATTTCCTAAAAAGTTATACACTATTCATTAAATATTACGTTTGACATGAGCATAATTTATTTGATTCAAAATCTAAACACAAAAATTGCAGTGACTATACTTGTCTGTGGCATGTGTTGTATTGTCCCTGTACCCTTGTGCTCATTCCAACTTCTTCTGCCCATGTGACCTTTGTGTATTGGCAAAAGAAAGTAAAAAAGAAGATCAACATATGTGGCCGTCAACAAACTTGCCGGATTCAGAAGCCGCCATAATTCATACTCTCTCTGTAAAGAAATATAAAGAGATGTAGATTACTACTTTAGTGATTTGTAAACGCACTTGGTCTCTATGATGAGCAGGTTATAACTCGTTGGTATCATCTACGCATCTATACTATGTATTCATTGATCATCCATGAAAAGTTCAGAATTACTCTAGTTAGCGATGCCTAATATCTTATGGAAACGAGCTAACGATAGGCAGTTGAAGAGAGAGCTACCACAAGGCAGGAATTTGTGTCAGCTTAGAAACTCTGGGAGGCTAGAATTCAGCCACCGCTTCATCACAGTAGCTCCCCAGAGCACGACAGGTGCGATGATAAAGCTTGAGATTTCATGGGCATGCACGTCCAGCTTACGAGCACACACGTGCCGCTAGGGCTGCAAGAGGCGCGACCGCCACAACCCGCTAATCGTATAAGGGCATGTGCAATGTTCAGTTCAGTCGGCTACAGTCTGCTAACGTTGCATGCGTCCACATATGTGACATATAAAAGGCTGCTACAACTAATTTTGTAGGCCGGCGGTTGCGGCGCCCATACACAATTTTGTCATCAATTTCAATTTCAATATGTAGGTGTCGACACTTCATATAATGGAAGGAAGCATTGGTCAGGCCCCATAGCGCAAATGGAGGACGCCTACGTCGTCGTCTACCTCGGCATAGCTCTCTTGTCGCTGCTCGCCGTGCTTGCGGGCCGCAGGCGCTGGGGGGCGCGGGGTGATGGTGGCCACGGCCTGCGCCTCCCGCCGGGGCCGTGGCAGCTGCCGGTGATCGGGAGCCTGCACCACCTCGTCCTGGCCGGGCAGCTACCTCACCGCGCGATGTGTGACCTGGCGCGACGCCACGGGCCGGCCATGCTGCTCCGGCTCGGCGAGGTGCCCACGGTGGTGGTGTCCTCCCGGGAGGGGGCGCGCGAGGTGATGAAGACCCACGACAAGGCGTTCGCGATGCGGCCCGTGAGCGCCACCATGCGCGTGCTCACCAGCGGCGGCCGCGACATCGTGTTCGCGCCCTACGGGGACTACTGGCGCCAGCTCCGGAAGATCGCCGTCGTGGAGCTCTTCACCGCGCGCCGCGTCCGCTCCTTCCGCGCCATCCGCGAGGAGGAGGTCGCCGCAGCGCTCCGCGGCGTCGGCGAGGCCGCGGCGGCCGCGCGCCCCGTGGAGATGCGCGCGCTGCTGGCCGCGCTCGTGGCGGACAGCACGGTGCGCGCCGTGATTGGCGACCGGTGCAGGGAGCGCGACGCGCTCCTCCGGGAGCTCGACCGCTCCATGCAGCTCGCGGCGGGGTTCAACCCGGCCGACCTGTGGCCTTCGTGGCGGCTCGCCGCGCGGCTCGGCGGCGCCAAGGAGTGCCACGACACCGTGCACCGCATTCTCGACGGCATCGTCAAGGAGCACCTGGAGAGGATGGACGGCGGCGAGGACCTGCTTGACGTGCTGCTGAGTATCCGGAAGGAAGGTGGCCTCCAGTTTCCGCTCGACATGGACGCCATCAAATCCGTCATCATGGTAATTAAGTAGTCTCTTTGGCTCTTTGCATCAGTGCTATATATCGCCTATCGTGGTCATGTGATGTTCTTGTTTTGTTCTGGACGAACTATCTATTTCAAAGTGATTTTTCGGTCCAAATATGGATCGTACAAGAAATTAACCGTGCACAGTTTTAGGTTTCAAGAATACATATGTTTTTCGTGCGGATTGTTAACCTAAAAAATCCCATGTTTTGAGGATAGGACATATTAGGCGCAGGGAGTGAAACAGCAGCTACGACGCTGGAATGGGCCATGGCAGAGCTGGTCAAGAACCCGAGGGCCATGCACAAGGCGACGGCCGAGGTGCGGGGAGCCTTCCATGCTTGCGGCACTGTGTCCGAGCAAGATCTAAGAGAGCTCACATACCTACGCCTGGTCATTTGGGAGACATTGCGGCTGCACCCGCCCCTACCGCTATTGTTCCGCGAGTGCCAGGAAGCGTGCCAGGTGCTGGGGTACGACGTGCCGCGGGGCACCCAGGTGCTGGTCAATGCCTGGGCGCTGGGCCGAGACGAGCGCTACTGGCCCGACGCGCCCGAGGAGTTCTGGCCGGAAAGGTTCAAGGGGGAGGCGGCGGTGGCCGACTTCGGGGGCGTCGACTTCGGGTTCCTGCCTTTCGGCGCCGGCCGCAGGATGTGCCCTGGGATGGCGTTCGGCCTCGCCAACGTAGAGCTCCCGCTCGCGAGCTTGCTCTTCCACTTCGATTGGCAGCGGCCAGGACCACGCTCGGCGAAGCTCAACATGACCGAGGCATTCGGCCTCACCGCGAGGCGGAAGGACCAACTCTTGTTGCAGCCTGTCCTTCGGGTGCCTATTCTCGGAGTCTAGTCGACATAAATTGTAAGAATTGGATGTATATTGTAAAATTATAATTATTCCCACGCTAGAAATAAACTGCAAAATTTCACAACATGAGATTTCATGGATCGAGAGCCAGTTCCAATAGACTTGTGAAATGTTCCCGTTCGTGTGCATCCAGCTGGAATTGAACCCGCAAGTTTATCAATTATGAGTTGGGCGCTTTAATCATTCAGCCATGAATGTTTAAGAGGGATCATTGTAGATCATAAATACCAACTTTCATATATATATTCGAAGATGACTATAAAAACACTTTTATGGATCCTCGAATTGAAAGAGAGATTGCAATGAATGACACAACAAACCAATGCTTGTAAACGCAGAAGCAGTGGTACATTCTACATATAGGATAAAGACCTATACATATATGTATGACATGTGGTCGCCAATCAAGATGGAATTCAACATACAAAATAGCACTCCCTGCATCGCAAATTACTTGTTTTAAATTTATCTAGATACGGATGTATAGAATACTAAAAGGGATTAAAGGAGTATGTCGTTATATTATCATATATTATCGTGTGTGTATCATGACATGGTCGTGACTATGATAATTTGACAGGGACGTGACTTACCAACCCCACACTGTCTAGCGATCAAATATACCAAATGTGGTACAGAGCCGGACCAGAGAGAATTAAACTTGGTGAAAAAATAGAGAGAAAAACATTTGCGGGAATTAAATTAAACTCGTGCAACGGAACAATTCAGTAGTTTTGCAAAAAAAAGGAACAATTTTGTACACTAGTATAGTACAGAAGTACATGACGTACATACAACTGATAAAAATATTTTTATATGGGAGTTAAATTAAAGGAAAAAGCTTGGCTTCAACCGGCGGATCCGCCGGCTCGTTCATGTGACTCGTGTCCTACCTGGACGGTTTCATCTTTTTCTTTCTTTCGATCAACGTGACTGCTGAGCGCTGTTCACTATCCTTTACAATATTCTCTGCAACATATTGTAACAAGACTTATGTTGCAGAAACATATTGTAAAAAAAATTAAATTGCAACAAAAACTCTGTTACCAAAAAAAAAACTATAAAAAGACATGTGCTGTAAAAAAAAGTGCAACTTGACATACATTGCAAAAATTCTGTAACATGACCCGTGATGCAGAAAATTTCCTGCAACACGACCTATGTTGCAATGATAAAAAGTGACGCTTGGTCGCTCAATCCACTTGATCCGATGGCTCGTGAGCCGACAGACCTTTTTAAAAGATTCACCGGCCTACGCATAACAGTCGTTGGATCGCCTTGATCCATGCGTCGTCATGCACGCTCCACACATACTCCGTTATTTCTCTTGTCAACCATGTGTCCTCTATCTTATCCTGCAACAATGGTGGTGTTCCGAACCATAACAACGAACGACGACTGCAACTTAGACAATCTTTTGTAATATCAACTCTGTTGCAAAAAAAAACTGCAACAAAATCTCTATTGCAAAAAAACAAATCTACAACAAAAACTATGTTGCAAAAAAAATCCTGCAACACATCATATGTTGCAAAAAATATATTCTACGACATAATATTTATTGTAAATGTTTTCGCAACAAGACCTTTGTTGCGAAGTAAAGAGAGACGTTGAGCCACACGATTATGCCACATCCAACGACCGGCGAGGCGGCGGATCTTTTTAAAAGATCCGCCGGCCGTCGCGTAGTGGCCTCCTAAATTAAATCCGTAGAACAGAAGAGTTAAGAAAAGTAGTATCACCTGGTTGGCTCCGTGTATGGTGGTACTCCGGGTTTGCCACGACTTGGACTTGGCGTCAAATTCGCCAAACCTTTCCCCTGATCGAGAGACAGCGCTGGCCACGTACCGACGCGTGGCTTTTCTCCTCTCCCTTCTTCTGGTGATTAGGGTTTGTCTCTCGGTTCCACCGCCGCCACCGCTCATCCCAAAGACCACTGGCCCGCTCCCAGAGAGCCTCTTCGCAAATTGTTAGAAGTAATTCATAAGAAGATCAAGAAGTTGCAAGAACAACCTCCTGCAAAGCTTCGAAAACCACTTCCTATTCAAGACTCGGAGCCTAAAAAGAAGAGGGGGGGGGGTCGCCGCCATCGTAAAACGAAAGAAAGGTAAGTGTTTCTAAAAAGAACATATTGAACAGCCTCATGCTTAGTTTTGTCTTAACTACTTACTAATTGGCGTTCTATGCTGAAGCTTAATTCATCACATACACGGCATGGTATCTTGTCGTGATTTTTGGAACTTGGTTCTGCAGATATGCGATGACTGATATGAAGAAGCTTGCAAACCGAATGCAGTTTGGTATACCAGAGGAGAGCTCGTTAGGTCAGTTGGTTTTCGAAGGATGGTTTGAATAGCATTTTGTTAGTTATGTAGTTTAGTTTCACTATACCTTAATATTGACATGATCACCATCTTGGTATCACCAGGTGATGGTTTGGGGGAAGGCTATGGCATGCTTGGGCAGGCCGGAAGTGGGAAGCTACGTGTCTCAGCTGCGCAAAAACATACTTGCTGCTAAAGCGGCAAAAAAGTATCCTTTCTTTATTCTTCCCACAGTTTCTTATTTTCTTACTTCCTTTTCCTTGCCGTTCGATGTCAACAGATAAAGCACATTACTACTACTTAGCCCCTTCTGCCCTTTACTCCCCAGAGCATAGTAAAACTTGTAGTGTAATGTGTTCTTTCTGACTGTTTCCAAATTCAACACGAGCTTGTTCAAAACTTCAAATTATTGGAGGAAAAAGCATAACACATTGGAACTTAGATGATCCTCAATTTTAATCTGTCAAGGCATACAACTAGAACTAGTTTGCACAGCCTTCTCGTCATTGTGTTATACCACCTTGATTCCCAGAGCATAATATTTAAATGTAGTGCTTTATGCCTATGCTTACCTGCACAAATCTTAGGTCACGTGCATTTTGTATGTTAGGGAGTATTTGCACCCTGTACCAGTTCTCTTAGTTATCCTCACATTGTTGTTTCTATTTCTATTTGTACCTCTTTCATGATATCATGCACTGCTATATCTCTTTGATTCCTATTACTTTCTTATGTCAGATTTAAGGAGAGGCGTTATGGTAGCAGTGGTGCAACATCTGGAATGACATCTAGTTTGGCCTTTACACCAGTTCAGGTGAGTTTACTTTTCTCTGGTTCACTTCAAAGCTAGGTAATCAGGGTTATGCATGATCTTAAGCCGATCCAGTTGTTTAACATGGGATTATGGCTGCTACTCTTGATCGCTACATAATTTTTATCTTGTACATGGGATCATGGCTTAGTTGTTGCTTGACCTGCACATGTGGAGGAGTCAGAAAAGGCAGTGCATCCATTGTTTTTTTGTTTTTGTCTTTTTGCTGCACTAGAAGGCCCTAGATTTTGCTTGTGTGAAATCATCGAACAAGATACTTTTGTTATGTTGTTAGTTTTACCCGTGCTACGATACAGGACTAGTTTGATGTTAGTTTGTATGTTAGGAGTTAGGGTTCTACCGGTTCTAGGGCGTAGACTGTAGGGAAAAGATGGAGGAAGACGAGGCCGAGGGCGCGGCGGCCGGCGGCTGGGCGCCGTCCTTGCGTGGTGGAGAAGAGGCGACGGCGGCTCAAGGGGCGGCTAGGGTTAGGTTTCCCGGCTCCCTAAGGGAAGCCGAACAAATACTGGTTGCTTCTTGCTTGATTAGATTGATACATCTCCTCTCCTTATATAGAGAGGTTTACTTGACTCCTAGGCAAACGACCCTAATAACGATAAAATAATTAGGCTAAGCCCCTAATAACGATAAGATAACTTGGGCCACAACCCACTGGGCTAAGCTCCGCCAGCCGGCTCCCACGTATCGGTAGTCCGAATCGAAGGAGGCAGAACTCGCGAAAACGCTCCCATGGGGGCATGCGGCCCTCGTCCTTCTCGAGGGCGTAGTACCACGTCTGTGCAGTGCCACGGGGGTGATAAGAGGCGAGCCAGGTGCGGTCCGACGCGAGCGTCCGTTGTCCCCGGAAGAATTGCTCACACTGGTTGAGCCAGTTGAGGGGGTCCTCGGTGCCGTCGTAGGTGGCGAAGGTGAGCTTGGCGAAGCGCGGTGGTGTCTGAGCATGACCGCCGTGAGTGTACGGCTCGGCGGTTCGGAGCAGTGAAGAGGATGGCATTGGTCCGGTGTGCACAGGTGGTCCGCAGGGATGCGGTGGTCCGTCGAAGCCAGCGTGCGAACCCGCGGAGCCGGAGGGCCCGTCGTACGGCAGGCAGGGCGCCGGCTGGTCCACGACCATGGTGTAGACTGGCGGCGGTGACGTCCCGACCAACCAGGCCGGAAGCTGGGACGACGAGGGTGGGAACCGCACTTGCTGAATCGGCACGCCCGCCGCCGCGGTTGTAGTCAGCCCGGTGCTGGGCGGCGGAGGCGCCGGCGGCGGCAGCCTGGAAACGGCAGAGGGGGCAGGCACGGCGATGGCCGTGGCCGACCATTGTGGCCAGATTAGAGCGGTGGCGGGGGCTGGCTGTAGATGCAGCAAGGGCTGCAGCGGCCTGACCAGCGTCGTGGTGGCCCCGGGGCGCGGCGGCTGCCAAGGCTGCCAGGGCGGTGCCGGCGAGGACCCAGGTGGCGTGGGTGATGCGGCGAGGGCCGGCGCCGGCCACTACGGCCATTGGGGCGCGACGGCGGGTGGCGGCTGAAGCGGCCAGTGGTGGTGTAGAGGCCCGGTCAGCGCCGCGGGTGTCGAATACCACGACAGGGCGGCTGGCCCGGACGAGGCGGCTGGCGGCCCGTAGTGGCCGGCTAGGTATAGCCATATCCCCTGGACAACGGTGATGGGATCGTTGAGGACCCCGGTGATCTCTGCCGGGGAGTAGACGGTGGCCGGTGGTGCGGTGGAGGGCGTCGTCATCTGGGTGGTGGCGTGCTACCTCTTGAGCACTGTGTTGGTTTTCCTTGAAGAGGAAAGGGTGATGCAGCAAAGTAGCGTAAGTATTTCCCTCAGTTTTTGAGAACCGAGGTATCAGTCCAGTAGGAGACTACACGCAAGTCCCTCGTACCAACACAAACAAATAAGAACCTCACAACCAATGCGATAAAGGGGTTGTCAATCCCTTCAGGTCACTTACGAGAGTGAGATCTGATAGAGATACTAAGATAAATATTTTTGGTATTTTTATGATATAGATTAAAAGTAAAGATTGCAAAATAAAAATAGATTGCAAAATAAAAATAGATTGGAAACTTATATGATAAAAGATAGACCCGGGGGCCATAGGTTTCACTAGTGGCTTCTCTCAAGATAGCATAAGTATTACGGTGGGTGAACAAATTACTGTCGAGCAATTGATAGAAAAGTGCATAATTATGAGAATATCTAGGCATGATCATGTATATAGGCATCACGTCCACGACAAGTAGACCAAAACGATTCTGCATCTACTATTATTACTCCACACATTGACCGATATCCAGCATGCATCTAGAGTATTAAGTTCATAAGAACAGAGTAATGCATTAGGCAAGATGACATGATGTAGAGGGATAAACTCAAGCAATATGATATAAACTCCATCTTTTTATCCTTGATGGCAATAATACAATACGTGCCTTGTTGCCCCTGCTGTCACTGGGAAAGGACACCGCAAGACTGAACCCAAAGCTAAGCACTTCTCCCATTAAAAGAAAGATCAATCTAGTAGGCCAAACCAAACTGATAATTCGAAGAGAATTGCAAAGATAACCAATTATACATACAAGATTTCAGAGAAGACTCAAATATTGTTCATAGATAAACTTGATCATAAACCCACAATTCATCGGATCTCGACAAACACACCGCAAAAAGAATTACGTCGAATAGATCTCCAAGAAGATCGAGGATAACTTTGTATTGAGATCCAAAGAGAGAGAAGAAGCTATCTAGCTAATAACTATGGACCCGAAGGTCTATGGTAAACTACTCACACATCATCGGAGAGGCTATGGTGTTGATGTAGAAGCTCTCCATGATCGATCCCTCCTTCGGCGGAGCTCCGGAAAAGGCCCCAAGATGGGATCTCTTGGATACAGAAGGTTGCGGTGGTGGAAATAGGGTTTCGTGGTGCTCCTGGATGTTTTTAGGGTATATATGAGGAAGAAATAGGTCGGTGGAGCCGCGAGGGGCCCACGAGGATGGGGGCGTGCCTAGGGGGCAGGCGCGCCTCCCTGGCTCGTGGCCGCCTCGCTTCTTTCTTAACGTCTACTCCAAGTCCCCTGGATCATGTTTGTTCCAGAAATAACTCTCCCGAAGGTTTCATTCCGTTTGGATTCCGTTTGATATTCCTTTTCTGCGAAACACTGAAATAGGCAAAAAACAGCAATTTGCACTGGGCCTTGAGTTAGTAGGTTAGTCCCAAAAAATATAAAAGTGTATAATAAAGCTAATTAAACATCCAAAATAGATAATATAATAACATGGAACAATCAAAAATTATAGATACCTTGGAGACGTAGCAAGCATCCCCAAGCTTAATTCCTGCTCGTCCTCGAGTAGATAAATGATAAAAACAGAATTTTTGATGTGGAATGCTACCTAGCATAATTCTCAATGTAATTTTATTTATTCTAGAATGAATATTCAGATCCGAAAGATTCAAGACAAAAGTTTAATATTGACATAAAAATAATAATACTTCAAGCATACTAACTAAGCAATCATGTCTTCTCAAAATAACATGGCAAAAGAAAGTTCATCCCTACAAAATCATATAGTTTGGTAATGCTCCATTTTCGTCACACAAGAATGCTCTCATCATGTACAACCCCGATGAGAAGCCAAGCAATTGTTTCATACTTTAGTTATCTCAAACTTTTTTCAACTTTCACGCAATACATGAGCGTGAGCCATGAATATAGCAATATGATGGAATAGAATAATATGATGGAGGTTATGTGGGGAAGACAAAAAAAGAAAGTCTCACATTGACGCGGCTAATTAACGGGCTAAGGAGATACCCATCAATTAATGTCAATGTAAAGAGTAGGGATTGCCATGCAACGGATGCACTAGAGCTATAAATGTGTGAAAGCTCAACAAAAGAAACTAAGTGGGGGTGCATCCAACTTGCTTGCTCACGAAGACCTAGGGCATTTGAGGAAGCCCATTGTTGGAATATACAAGCCAAGTTCTATAATGAAAAACTCTCACTAGTATATGAAAGTGACAAAAGAAGAGACTCTCTATCATAAAGATCATGGTGCTACTTTGAAGCACAAGTGTGGAAAAAGAGGATAGTAGCATTGTCCCTTTTTATTTATTCTTTTTTTCCCTTTTTGGGTTTTTTATTTGGCCTTTCTTTTTTTGAGACAATGCTCTATTAATGATGGTCATCACACTTCTATTTATTTACAACTCAATGATTACAACTCGATACTAGAACAAAATATGACTCTATATGAATGCCTCCGACGGTGTACTGGGAAGGGCAATGAATCAAGAGTGACATGTATGATAAATTATGCATGGTGGCTTTGCCACGAATACGATGTCAACTACATGATAATGCAAAGCAATATGACAATGATGAGGCGTGTCATAAATGAAATGGTGGAATGTTGCATGGCAATATATCTCGAAATGGTTATGGAAATGTCATAATAGGTAGGTATGGTGGTTGTTTTGATTAAGATATAAGGAGGTTTATGTGTCATAGAGCGTATAATATCACGGAATTTGGATGCACCGGCGAATCCGTAGCGCCGTCAGGGGGTCAGGGAGAGTGGTGGTGGGAGTGGCGGAGGTGGAGAGGCAGTGATGGAGAAGGAGTTGCCGCCGTCGCCCGGCGGGTCGCCAGGCAGGTCACGAGAGCCCTCCTCCTCCATGACCATCTTTGTTTCGCTGAGCTCTATATCAATATACTTTGTTATATGTTAGTTTTACCCATGCTACCGAACAAGATTGGTTTGATGTTAGTTTGTACCATCTTTGCATACATTTAGCACCTTCTGTATAGATGGTAATCAGTACCTAGGATGTACCCATCTTTGACACCATTATATCGTTTCAGTTAGTCTGATTGCCCTATTTTGTATTTTTAAACAGGTTAACTCATAAAATGGTTGGCATCGCTCCCATGTTTCTAACATTCCATTAATTGTTTTCACTTGCAGGGAATAGAGCTGTCAAACCGACAGGCCCACGGTAACCTTCTTCGAAGTGGAACCCAGAGCACCTACTTCTCCGAGACGGGCACATTTTCTCGGATCAATAGAGGTTAGAATCTGAAAATGAAAGGACCCGATGATTGAGATCAGAAGAGAGGATTGTTTCTTGGTCCCAGCGATTTCATCCCATTCCGCACACAACTCTCAAGAACTCTTGGGATGCACTTGCACACAACCTTCTCAGTTGTATCGCGTGGTTTGTAGTGTAAGTACATTTAGCGCACTACAACACCACAATGTATGAAGTGAGGCAGTACACAACATTTACCAATGCTTCGAGTGTGGAATTTTTTTTAGAAAACCTACTGGAATTACCTTCTCTGAAACTGTTGCATTCCAAACATTTGGCATTATGTGTTACACGTTACACTGATGGATCCTTCCATACCATTCAACCGTGTTGAGCTCCACACAAGATGGATAATTGTGATTTACTACATTTTTTAGGGAAATAGTTATTCTTCCTGTTCATCATCATGATGTTGTGATCTAGATAAAACCATGAAAAGTTAATGGTGCTCTTACGTTGTGGTATTTTGGTAACGGTAGATCACGAAACCTCTTAGTTGTGTCGTAGCTGAGATAGGACAAAATGCTACTGCATCGCCATAGACACTACATGAAGTTGTCATCACTATTATCATTAGCCTCCTTCCCAGCTAGATCTTGATGATTATTGGGTCTAGATGTGACCAACAATGTTTGTTGGACATTAAGTCCTCATCATTATGGTACCATTTGTTAGAGGTTGCAACACCCATAGATGATTCATCACTCTTATCAGATCTAGTATTCTTTGAACTACCACGAGTAGAGTCTAGATGTGACCTGCAATCGTTTGCTAGGCATTAAGGTCATCAACCTCATCGTCGTTTGCAGAACCCTTACCTGAGCTTGCACTGCCCTTTCGATGATGTACTGCCCATTCGATCCATGCCATAGTGTATGCATCCACCCAGAGTTATGGATAGTGTCATGAACTCTGCATCTGATGGGTGCCGCTACACAATTAGAACTATGACACGACCTTCTAATTGAATGAATATGTAATATCTCATTTACATTAACATGGGACCAACGAAAAAAATAGCGCTCTACAAAATATAGTGAGGTCCTTCAAATGCTACACAAGTTATAGCACGCTATATTTCAGAATAGCGTATACAGAAAAAAAGCCAAATATATGCGAAAATAGCGGCTCGGTCCCATTCATACCAAGATTCTTCGAGTCCATGCCCGTTCCTCCATTCAGATCACTACCATCTCCCACATCTCCCAAAATATTCTTCCGGGGACTAGATGTTGTGTTGTATCATTAAAATCTTCCTCGTAGAGACCGGCATTGCCAGATGACCTCTTCCTTAGAACACTTTCACCGCCTCCTCGCCCAATTCCTTGAGATGGCCCACGACGGTGCCTACCTGGACCTCCAAGACCTGGTTTCACCGATGAATGTTTTTTTAGAACATGGAACGGACGCTTTCGAGTTGTTGTTTATCTTTTTTTAGACAAGGCTCTTGTTTATCTTTTTTTAGCGAAAGGCTCTTGTGTATCTTTTTTTAGTGGTAAACCAAAACTTTATTGGGAAGTAAAAGCTTGGTTTATAGGAATAACAAACTGGTCATGGGGTAAACCCAGCCACAAATGGCAACCAGCATCTAATGAAGTAGAAAATTTATCTCTTTTTTAGCAAAAGAAAATTTATCTAAAGACAGACAAGGAAGGCAGCCTGGACTCAGCCCAAGACCAGTCCAGGCCCAACAGGGAGAGGCGACCCAAGCAAGCAATCACACATGTCCGAGTTTTGGGCCGAGTCCAGGCTGGACTCGGATCAAGTGATGCGGCCGACCGAGCCCAAGCCCTTATAAGCCGGAAGCCGGCGAAGGAGCACGCAACCGTCGGCCCTTCCACAGCTCCACTGACGGAAAAAAAGAAGCAATCACAGTCGTCACCTTCATCTCCTAGCTCGGCTCTCCATCCCCTTCCCCTCTTTCTTCTCCATCAAGTCTCGCACCCCAGCCCGTCCCCAGCGCCTCCAGCGATGTCGGCCGCGGCCGTCGCGAGCCCGCCGGCATCTCTCCCTTTGCTGTCCCACGCCGCCGCCGATGTGATACGAAGCTCGATCTAGGATATATTGTTCACTCAAATGCTATGAATCTGGGATACAAGATACAGGTAGTAGCAGCAAGAAGGGGGTTCGGGGAATCGAGAGCCAGGGGGTGGGAGAGGGGAAACGCCCAACGGCGGCCGGTTCAGTCCTCAGTTCTTCAATGTCCCTCTCTTAGAGATGAAGTGTAGTTTATATAGGCAGGTCACTCTCCCTTGGGCCTTGTGGGCTGGTCTTGGGCTCCTCATGGCAAGTTATTCCCGTGACATACCTTCCTCCTTTAAAAATCGGCTTGACCACAAGCCGACGCCCACACTGGAGAGTTTTTTCCCAGGGTCCCATGGCACTGCTAGAGTGGTTGTAGCCTTCACGGTAGTAGCCAAGGTCGAGGTAGATTTGATCTTGGTACAAAGTGTGGATGATGTGAATCTTGTCCACGATGGCATTGAGGTAGTAGTGGTGTTGGGCGGAGGTGGGCACCATGATACTCCGACCTGTCATTGCACAATTTTTGTGCTGATGTGGCTGGACTAGAAGCTCGTGTGGATTCCATTGCTTCAAAGAATGGGTTTCTAGACTTGTAAGCATCAGCAGAACAGTGTACCATTACAGCTGCAGAGCATTCTAGCAGAAGGCACAAGCGCCACTGACATTGGTGAGAACCCCAAGGATAGATCCTTCCAGGAGTGCAAAATAGAATTGTGTGACACAAGAACCAGGAAAGCTTCCATTGGTGTCCCGTGCAAGTATAGTTCAGTTGAGATCGCATGAGTAGCAGCATAAAAGCATCATCCTCCAGACCAAATGGTTCACGAGCTTCAACAATGCATGTGGACCATGCTAGTTCATGACCTGTTACAAGCTTGCCCTTTGTTATAAACATTTGTAGCTGCAGATAGATGTTAATCATTCTTATGGCTGATGGTTGGATACACTGCTTGCACATCTCCCCCTGCTGAAACAATATTCTCCTGTCAAAAGGAGTTGACAACTGAAACCAAGCATTATAGAGCTCCATTGACACAATGAGAACTCCCCACAGATGCTCAGACCAAAGAATTCCATAGCAGATGGACCAGGAATGATTTGTACTCTGGACTGGAAGTTGTTTGAGACAAATAACAAGGATATATCGAGCACATATAACTGCCGCTGAGGCAATGCTCTCTCGACACATGTGACAATTATTTGCTTGTTGTCCCGGCTTCATCGCAATGCCAAAAATTCATAACGTGTAACACACTGAGATATCACCACGATATTCGACAACCCGATCTTGCTATCCCCTGGATTCCATGGTGATGTGTCACACAGAGCTCTTGGAACAAAATTTGGCAACCTAAATTTTTCTTCCAAAGAGGAGCATTTCCAAGCAAGCCAAGGCTTCAGGACCACTAATGTCCCCATCAATTCCAATAGTTTATCTTCCTGTATAGCCCCATTCTTGGCATTTTCTTGATGTGACAGAGGCCACAGCTGCAGCAGCTCATGTTGCAAGAATTGCCTAGACCCAACTGACTGTAGCAGTACTATACTACCCCGTAATAGTTCATCTCCAGGAATAAGTCCTACAAGCTTGATCAATAAAGGGCTTCCAGGAACAACTTCATGGACCTGTAGCATTCTTTTATACATAGAGCAAAGTGCTAATTCACTAGTTGCAAGAAGACTATGGCTCCCTTCACTCTCTTGTTTGTGAACTTTATATATCCCAACTTGAGTGAAATATTTTATCGGCATCGGCGGTCGAAGTAGTGCCACTAGGTAACAGTCATGTAGGTGATAGAACAGCCAGGCTACCTTCCATTGAAACCGAGAAGAGCAACAAAGAAAGATACAGAATGCACTTGTCCGCCAAAGGAGTGATGTGTGCAGAAGCTCATATCCACTTTCAAGAGATGTAACAGGAACGTTGTACTTTGGCTTCTCATTCAAGTCCTCCTGTAGTAAATTTGGTCATTAGAAAACTGGGTGCAACACCACTCCAAAATATCCTAATTCTGTGTCGTTCCCAGCAAGGAGGAGCTTCAAATACTGCATTTGTTAGCTGCACACATTGAAGACAGAAAACCAATGGCAGATGGAAATTGTCCTGCATAGAACCCATCATGTATGTAATGCGAGATTGTGCGGTCAGCAAGGAAGTTCCAGGGTCCCATGGCTTCTCATGATGGAAACCACTAATCAGGTCCCACCCAAGCACTTGAACAGTAGGCAAGAATTCTGCCTTGTTCGCCTCATAGCCTTGAGCATGGATTAATGCAGATAAATATATTGCTGGTTGTCCAGGATCCCATGGCAATGTCAGGAAATCATAAAATGTAACATCGGAAGGTAGGATTCTGACTGTCACTACTAATGATGGGCTTGTGTCACAAGGATACTCCAAAGTGGGCAGGAGCTTGAGCAAGGCTGTTGAGTCCATCTCCGTCATGACCGCTGGCAGGTTGCACATCACAGAAGACACAGATTTCAGAAACTGCGGATTGAACGGGAGCACGACCGCCATGTAAAGGGGTACCACGGTAGCCTGGATGGTGCCAACGGAGGTGCCCAGACCTGAGGTCGAGCAGGTGTTGTGCGCTGTGTCGGAGCAGACACTTGTTGCAGGGAGGGTGTCTTCACGCACAACAACGACATCACTTGTTGTAGGTATAACCTCCGTAATGGCTGGGGGACTGCTCGTTGAACCCCTGGTGGACAGAGAAGCAATGAGATCAACGATAGTGCTGTCGACTCCTACAACAGGGGTGATGCTGGATGATACGTCTCCAACGTATCTATAATTTTTGATTGCTCCATGCTATACTATCTACTGTTTTGCGCAATATTGGGCTTTATTTTCCACTTTTATATTATTTTTGGGACTAACCTATTAACCGGAGGCCCAGCCCAGATTTGCTATTTTATGCCTATTTCAGTGTTTCGAAGAAAAGGAATATCAAACGGAGTCAAAACGGAACGAAATCAACTGGAGAAGTTATTTTTGGAACGAAAGCCACCAGATAGACTTGGACTCCACGTCAGGAGATACGGGAGGTGCTCACGAGGGTGGGGGCGCGCCCACCCCCCTAGGGCGCGCCCCCTGCCTCGTGGGGCCCCCGTGGCTCCTCCGACGTACTTCTTGCACCCATATATATCGTCATACCCTAAAACTTCCATAACACAGAATAGATCAGGAGTTCCACCGCCAGAAGCTTCCGTAGCCACCAAAAACCAATCTAGACCCGTTCCGGCACCCTACAGGAGGGGGCAATCCTTCTTCGGTGGCCATCTTCATCATCCCGGTGCTCTCCATGACGAGGAGGGAGTAGTTCTCCCTCGGGGCTGAGGGTATGTACTAGTAGCTATGTGTTTGATCTCTCTCTCTCTCTCTTGTGTTCTTGATTTGGCACGATCTTGATGTATCGCGAGCTTTGCTATTATAGTTGGATCCTATGTTTCTCCTCCCCCTCTTCTCTCTTGTAATGAATTGAGTTTCCCCTTTGAAGTAATCTTATCGGATTGAGTCTTTAAAGATTTGAGAAAACTTGATGTATGTCTTGCCGTGCGTATCTGTGGTGACAATGGGATATCACGTGATTCACTTGATGTATGTTTTGGTGATCAACTTGCGGGTTCCGCCCATCAACCTATGCATAGGGGTTGGCACACGTTTTCGTCGTGATTCTCCGGTAGAACTTTGGGGCACTCTTTGAGGTCCTTTGTGTTGGTTGAATAGATGAATCTGAGATTGTGTGATGCATATCGTATAATTATACCCACGGATACTTGAGGTTGTTGGAAATATGCCCTAGAGGCAATAATAAAATGGTTATTATTATATTTCTTTGTTCATGATAATTGTCTATTGTTCATGCTATAATTGTGTTATCCGGAAATCGTAATACATGTGTGAATACATAGACCACAACACGTCCCTAGTGAGCCTCTAGTTGACTAGCTCATTGATCAAAAGATAGTCATGGTTTCCTGACTATGGACATCGGATGTCATTGATAACGGGATCACATCATTAGGAGAATGATGTGATGGACAAGACCCAATCCTAAGCATAGCTCAAAGATCGCGTAGTTCGTTTGCTGTAGCTTTTCTGAATGTCAAGTATCATTTCCTTAGACCATGAGATTGTGCAACTCCCGGATATCGTAGGAGTGCCTTGGGTGTGCCAAACGTCACAACGTATCTGGGTGACTATAAAGGTACATGACAGGTATCTCCGAAAGTGTCTGTGGGTTGGCACGAATCAAGACTGGGATTTGTCACTCCATATGACGAAGAGGTATCTCTGGGCCCACTCGGTAATGCATCATCATAATGAGCTCAATGTGATCAAGTGGTCGATCGCGGGATCATGCATTACGTTACGAGTAAAGTGACTTGTCGGTAACGAGACTGAACAAGGTATTGGGATACCGACGATCGAGTCTCGGGCAAGTAACGTACCGATTGATAAAGGGAATTGTATACGGATTGATTGAATCCTCGACATCGTGGTTCATCCAATGAGATCATCGAGGAGCATGTGGGAGCCAACATGGGTATCCATATCCCGCTGTTGGTTATTGACCGGAGAGTCGTCTCGGTCATGTCTGCATGTCTCCCGAACCCGTAGGGTCTACACACTTAAGGTTCGGTGACGCTAGGGTTGTTAGGAAGACTTGTATGTGATTACCGAATGTTGTTTGGAGTCCCGGATGAAATCCTGGACGTCACGAGGAGTTCCGGAATTGTCCGGAGGTGAAGATTTATATGTAGGAAGTTGTCATACGGTCACCGGAAAGGTTCGGGGGCGTATCGGTATTGTACCGGGGCCACCGGAGGGGTTCCGGGGGTCCACCGGGAGGGGCCACCTCTCTCGAAGGGCCTAATGGACTGTAGAGGAAAGGGAACCAGCCCTACATGGGCTGGCCGCATCCCCCCCTTGGGCCCATGCGCCTAGGGTTGGGGGGGGGGAACCCTAAAGGGGCGCCCCCTTGCTTGGGGGGCAAGCCCCCTCCCCTTGGCCGGCCCCCCCTCTAGATCTCATCTAGAGGGGGCCGGCCCCCTTCCTCCTTCCCCTATAAATAGAGGGGCAAGGGGAGGGCTGCACACAACATCCAAGGCGCAGCCCCTCCCCTCGCCAACACCTCTCCTCCTCCGTAAGAGCTTGGCGAAGCCCTGCCGGAGTACTGCAGCTTCACCACCACCACGCCGTCGTGCTGCTGTTGGAGCCCTCTTCCTCAACCTCTCCCTCCTCCTTGCTGGATCAAGGCGCGGGAGACGTCCTCGCTCCGTACGTGTGTTGAACGTGGAGGTGTCGTCCGTTCGGCGCTAGGATCTTCGATGATTTGGATCACGACGAGTACGACTCCATCACCCCCGTTCTCTTGAACGCTTCCGCTCGTGATCTACAAGGGTATCTAGATGCACTCCTCTCTCCCTCGTTGCTAGATGACTCCATAGATTGATCTTGGTGATGCGTAGAAAATTTGAAAATTCTGCTACGTTCCCCAACAGTGGCATCATGAGCTAGGTCTATGCATGGTTACTATGCACGAGTAGAACACAAAGCAGTTGTGGGCGTCGATATTGTCAATTTACTTGCCGTTACTAGTCTTATCTTGATTCGGCGGCATCGTGGGATGAAGCGGCTCGGACCGACCTTACACGTACGCTTACGTGAGACTGGTTCCACCGATTGACACGCACTAGTTGCATAAGGTGGCTGGCGGGTGTCTGTCTCTCCCACTTTAGTCGGATCGGATTCGATGAACAGGGTCCTTATGAAGGGTAAATAGAAATTGGCAATTCACATTGTGATTTTGGCGTAGGTAAGAAACGTTCTTGCTAGAATCCTATAGCAGCCACGTAAAAACTTGCAACAACGATTAGAGGGCGCCTAACTTGTTTTTGCAGCAAGTGTTTTGTGATGTGATATGGCCGAAGGATGTGATGAATGATATATGTGATGTATGAGATGATCATGTTCTTGTAATAGGAATCACGACTTGCATGTCGATGAGTATGACAACCGGCAGGAGCCATAGGAGTTGTCTTTATTTATTTATGACATGCGTGTCAACATAAATGTCATGTAATTACTTTACTTTATTGCTAAAGCGTTAGCCATAGTAGTAGAAGTAATAGATGACGAGACAACTTCAAGAAGACACGATGATGGAGATCATGATGATGGAGATCATGGTGTCATGCCGGTGACAACGATGATCATGGAGCCCCGAAGATGGAGATCAAAAGGAGCAAATGATATTGGCCATATCATGTCACTATTTGATTGCATGTGATGTTTATCATGTTTTGCATCTTATTTGCTTAGAACGACGGTAGCTTAAATAAGATGATCCCTCGAAATAATTTCAAGAAAGTGTTTCCCCTAACCGTGCACCGTTGCGAAGGTTCGTTGTTTCGAAGCACCACGTGATGATCGGGTGTGATAGATTCTAACGTTCGAATATAATGGGTGTAAGCCAGATTTACACACGCAATACACTTAGGTTGACTTGACGAGCCTAGCATGTACAGACATGGCCTCGGAACACAGAAGACCGAAAGGTCGAGCATGAGTCGTATAGAAGATACGATCAACATGAAGATGTTCACCGGTGTTGACTAGTCCATCTCACGTGATGAACGGACACGGCCTAGTTAACTCGGATCATGTTATACTTAGATGACTGGAGGGATGTCTATCTGAGTGGGAGTTCATTGAATAATTTGATTAGATGAACTTAATTATCATGAACTTAGTCTAAAATCTTTACAATATGTCTTGTAGATCAAATGGCCCACGTTGTCCTCAACTTCAACGCGTTCCTAGAGAAAACCAAGCTGAAAGACGATGGAAGCAACTATACGGACTGGGTTCGGAACCTGAGGGTCATCCTCATAACTACCAAGAAAGATTCTGTCCTAGAAGCACCGCTAGGTGACGCACCCGTCCCACAGAACCAAGACGTTATGAACGCTTGGCAGTCACGTGCTGATGATTACTCCCTCGTTCAGTGCGGCATGCTTTACAGCTTAGAACCGGGGCTCCAAAAGCGTTTTGAGAGACACGGAGCATATGAGATGTTCGAAGAGCTGAAAATGGTTTTTCAAGCTCATGCCCGGGTCGAGAGATATGAAGTCTCCGACAACTTCTTCAGCTGTAAGATGGAGGAAAATAGTTCTGTCAGTGAGCACATACTCAAAATGTCTGGGTTGCATAACCGCTTGACTCAGCTGGGAGTTAATCTCTCGGATGACGCGGTCATTGACAGAATCCTTCAGTCGCTTCCACCGAGCTACAAGAGCTTTGTGATGAACTTCAATATGCAGGGGATGGAAAAGATCATTCCTGAGGTATATTCAATGCTGAAATCAGCAGAGGTAGAAGTCAAAAAGGAACATCAAGTGTTGATGGTGAATAAAACCACTAAGTTCAAGAAAGGCAAGGGTAAGAAGAACTTCAAGAAGGACGTCAAGGGAGTTGCCACGCCCGGTAAGCAAGCTGCCGGGAAGAAGCCAAAGAATGGACCCAAGCCCGAGACTAAGTGTTTTTATTGCAAGGGAAGTGGTCACTGGAAGCGGAACTGCCCCAAATACTTAGCGGACAAGAAGGCCGGCAACACGAAAGGTATATGTGATATACATGTAATTGATGTGTATCTTACCAGTACTCGTAGTAGCTCCTGGGTATTTGATACCGGTGTGGTTGCTCACATTTGTAACTCAAAGCAGGAGCTGCGGAATAAGCGGAGACCGGCGAATGACGAGGTGACGATGCGCGTCGGGAATGGTTCCAAGGTCGATGTGATCGCCGTCGGCACGCTACCTCTACATTTACCTACGGGATTAGTTTTAAACCTCAATAATTGTTATTTAGTGCCAGCTTTGAGCATGAACATTGTATCAGGATCTCGTTTAATTTGAGATGGCTACTCATTTAAATCCGAGAATAATGGTTGTTCTATTTATATGAGAGATATGTTTTATGGTCATGCTCCGATGGTGAATGGTTTATTCTTAATGAATCTCGAGCGTAATGCTACACATATTCATAGTGTGAATACCAAAAGATGTAAGGTTGATAATGATAGTCCCACATACTTGTGGCACTGCCGCCTTGGTCACATAGGTGTCAAACGCATGAAGAAGCTCCATGCAGATGGACTTTTAGAGTCTCTAGATTACGAATCATTTGACACGTGCGAACCATGCCTCATGGGTAAAATGATCAAGACTCCATTCTCAGGAACAATGGAGCGAGCAACCAACTTATGGAAATCATACATACTGATGTGTGCGGTCCAATGAGTGTTGAGGCTCGCGGTGGCTATCGTTATGTTCTCACCCTCACTGATGACTTGAGTAGATATGGGTATGTCTACTTAATGAAACACAAGTCTGAGACCTTTGAAAAGTTCAAGGAATTTCAGAGTGAGGTTGAGAATCAACGTGACAGGAAAATCAAGTTCTTGCGATCAGATCATGGGGGAGAATAATTGAGTCACGAATTTGGCACACACTTAAGAAAATGTGGAATAGTTTCACAACTCACGCCGCCTGGAACACCTCAGCGTAATGGTGTGTCCGAACGTCGTAATCGCACTCTATTAGATATGGTGCGATCTATGATGTCTCTTACCTATTTACCGCTGTCATTTTGGGGCTACGCTTTAGAGACTGCCGCATTCACTTTAAACAGGGCTCCGTCAAAATCCGTTGAGACGACACCGTATGAATTATGGTTTGGGAAGAAACTTAAGCTGTCGTTTCTAAAAGTTTGGGGATGCGATGCTTATGTCAAGAAACTTCAACCTGAAAAGCTCGAACCCAAGTCGGAAAAATGCGTCTTCATAGGATACCCTAAAGAAACTGTTGGGTATACCTTCTACCTCAGATCCGAAGGCAAGATCTTTGTTGCCAAGAATGGGTCCTTTCTAGAGAAAGAGTTTCTCTCGAAAGAAATAAGTGGGAGGAAGGTAGAACTTGATGAAGTATTACCTCTTGAACCGGTAAGTGGCGCAGCTCAAGAAAATGTTCCTGAGGTGCCTGCACCGACTAGAGAGGAAGTTGATGATGATGATCATGAAACTTCAGATCAAGTTGCTACTGAACTTCGTAGGTCCACAAGGACACGTTCCGCACCAGAGTGGTACGACAACCCTGTCTTGGAAATCATGTTGTTAGACAACTGTGAACCTTCGAACTATGAAGAAGCGATGGCGGGCCCGGATTCCGACAAATGGCTGGAAGCCATGAAATCTGAGATAGGATCCATGTATGAAAACGAAGTATGGACTTTGACTGACTTGCCCGTTGATCGGTGAGCCATAGAAAATAAATGGATCTTTAAGAAGAAGACAAATGCGGATGGTAATGTGACCATCTATAAAGCTCGGCTTGTCGCTAAGGGTTATCGACAAGTTCAAGGGGTTGACTACGATGAGACTTTCTCACCCGTAGCGAAGCTGAAGTCCGTCCGAATCATGTTAGCAATTGCCGCATTCTATGATTATGAGATATGGCAAATGGACGTCAAAACGTCATTCCTTAATGGTTTCCTTAAGGAAGAATTGTATATGATGCAGCCAGAAGGTTTTGTCGATCCTAAGAATGCTGACAAGGTGTGCAAGCTCCAACGCTCGATTTATGGGCTAGTGCAAGCATCTCAGAGTTGGAACATTCGTTTTGATGAGATGATCAAAGCGTTTGGCTTTATGCAGACTTATGGAGAAGCCTGCATTTACAAGAAAGTGAGTGGGAGCTTTGTAGCATTTCTCATATTGTATGTGGATGACATACTGTTGATGGGAAATGATATAGAATTCTTGGAAAGCATAAAGGCCTACTTGAACAAGTGTTTTTCAATGAAGGACCTTGGAGAAGCTGCTTATATATTAGGCATCAAGATCTATAGAGATAGATCGAGACGCCTCATTGGTCTTTCACAGAGTACGTACCTTGACAAGATATTGAAGAAGTTCAAAATGGATCAGTCAAAGAAGGGGTTCTTGCCTGTATTGCAAGGTACGAGATTGAGCACGGCTCAATGCCCGACCACGGCATAAGATAGAGAAAAGATGAGTGTCGTCCCCTATGCCTCGGCCATAGGGTCTATCATGTATGCTATGCTGTGTACCAAACCTGATGTAAACCTTGCCGTAAGTTTGGTAGGAAGGTACCAAAGTAATCCCGACATGGAACACTAGACAGCGGTCAAGAATATCCTGAAGTACCTGAAAAGGACTAAGGAAATGTTTCTCGTTTATGGAGGTGACGAAGAGCTCGTCGTAAGGGGTTACGTCGATGCTAGCTTTGACACAGATCTGGATGACTCTAAGTCACAAACCGGATACGTGTATATTTTGAATGGTGGGGCAGTAAGCTGGTGCAGTTGCAAGCAAAGCGTTGTGGCGGGATCTACATGTGAAGCGGAGTACATGGCAGCCTCGGAGGCAGCACAAGAAGCAGTCTGGGTGAAGGAGTTCATTACCGACCTAGGAGTCATACCCAATGCGTCGGGCCCGATGACTCTCTTCTATGACAACACTGGAGCTATTGCCCTTGCCAAGGAGCCCAGGTTTCACAGGAAGACCAGGCATATCAAGCGTCGCTTCAACTCCATTTGTGAAAGTGTTCAAAATGGAGACATAGAGATTTGTAAAGTACATACGGACCTGAATGTGGCAGATCCGTTGACTAAACCTCTCCCTAGAGCAAAACATGATCAACATCAGAACTACATGGGTGTTCGATTCATCATAATGTAACTAGAATATTGACTCTAGTGCAAGTGGGAGACTGTTGGAAATATGCCCTAGAGGTAATAATAAAATGGTTATTATTATATTTCTTTGTTCATGATAATTGTCTATTATTCATGCTATAATTGTGTTATCCGGAAATCGTAATACATGTGTGAATACATAGACCACAACACGTCCCTAGTGAGCCTCTAGTTGACTAGCTCATTGATCAAAAGATAGTCATGGTTTCCTGACTATGGACATTGGATGTCATTGATAACGGGATCACATCATTAGAAGAATGATGTGATGGACAAGACCCAATCCTAAGCATAGCTCAAAGATCGTGTAGTTCGTTTGTTGTAGCTTTTCTGAATGTCAAGTATCATTTCCCTAGACCATGAGATTGTGCAACTCCCGGATACCATAGGAGTGCCTTGGGTGTGCCAAACATCACAACATAACTGGGTGACTATAAAGGTACATTACAGGTATCTCCGAAAGTGTCTGTTGGGTTGGCACGAATCGAGACTGGGATTTGT
The DNA here is from genome assembly GCF_018294505.1 of Triticum aestivum. NCBI lineage: Eukaryota > Viridiplantae > Streptophyta > Magnoliopsida > Poales > Poaceae > Triticum > Triticum aestivum. The sequence continues at coordinate 562,989,963 of NC_057794.1, forward strand.
CACTCCGTATGACGGAGAGGTATCTCTGGGCCCACTCGGTAATGCATCATCATAATGAGCTCAATGTGATCGAGTGGTTGATCACAGGATCATGCATTACGGTACGAGTAAAGTGACTTGCCGGTAATGAGATTGAACAAGGTATTGGGATACCGACGATCGAGTCTCGGGCAAGTAACATACCGATTGACAAAAGGAATTGTATACGGATTGATTGAATCCTCGACATCGTGGTTCATCTGATGAGATCATCGAGGAGCATGTGGGAGCCAACATGGATATCCAGATCCCGCTGTTGGTTATTGACCGGAGAGTCGTCTCGGTCATGTCTGCATGTCTCGCGAACCCGTAGGGTCTACACACTTAAGGTTCGGTGACGCTAGGGTTGTTAGGAAGACTTGCATGTGATTACCAAATGTTGTTTGGAGTCCCGGATGAGATCCCGGACGTCGGAGGAGTTCCGGAATGGTCCGGAGGTGAAGATTTATATGTAGGAAGTTGTCATACGGTCACCGGAAAGGTTCGGGGGCATATCGGTATTGTACCGGGGCCACCGGAGGGGTTCCGGGGGTCCACCGGGAGGGGCCACCTCTCTCGGAGGGCCTAATGGGCTGTAGAGGAAAGGAAACCAGCCCTACATGGGCTGGCCGCATCCCCCCTTGGGGCCATGCGCCTAGGGTTGGGGAGGGGGGAAACCCTAAAAGGGGCGCCCTCCTTTCTTGGGGAGCAAGCCCCCTCCCCTTGGCCGCCCCCCCCCCCCCTCTAGATCCCATCTAGAGGGGGCCGGCCCCCTTCCTCCTTCCCCTATAAATAGAGGGGCAAGGGGAGGGCTGCACACAACATCCAAGGCGCAGCCCCTCCCCTCGCCAACACCTCTCCTCCTCCGTAAGAGCTTGGTGAAGCCCTGCCGAGTACTGCAGCTTCACCACCACCATGCCGTCGTGCTGCTGTTGGAGCCCTCTTCCTCAACCTCTCCCTCCTCCTTGCTGGATCAAGGCGCGGGAGACATCCTCGCTCCATACTTGTGTTGAACGCGGAGGTGCCGTCCGTTCGGCGCTAGGATCTTCGGTGATTTGGATCACGACGAGTACGACTCCATCAACCCCGTTCTCTTGAACGCTTCCGCTCGTGATCTACAAGGGTATGTAGATGCACTCCTCTCTCCCTCGTTGCTAGATGACTCCATAGATTGATCTTTGTGATGCGTAGAAAATTTTAAAATTCTGCTACGTTCCCCAACAAAGGTGACATTGGAGTATCCTCAAGAAGCCTCCGTAGCCACCAAAAACCAATCTAGACCCGTTCCGGCACCCTGCCGGAGGGGGCAATTCTTCTCCGGTGGCCATCTTCATCATCCCGGTGCTCTCCATGATGAGGAGGGAGTAGTTCTCCCTCGGGGCTAAGGGTATGTACCAGTAGCTATGTGTTTGATCTCTCTCTCTCTCTCTCGTGTTCTTGATTTGGCACGATCTTGATGTATCGCGAGCTTTGCTATTATAGTTGGATCCTATGTTTCTCCTCCCCCTCTTCTCTCTTGTTATGAATTGAGTTTCCCCTTTGAAGTAATCTTATCGGATTGAGTCTTTAAAGATTTGAGAACACTTGATGTATGTCTTGCCGTGCGTATCTGTGGTGACAATGGGATATCACGTGATTCACTTGATGTATGTTTTGGTGATCAACTTGCGGGTTCCGCCCATGAACCTATGCATAGGGGTTGGCACACGTTTTCGTCGTGATTCTCCGGTAGAACTTTGGGGCACTCTTTAAGGTCCTTTGTGTTGGTTGAATAGATGAATCTGAGATTGTGTGATGCATATCGTATAATCATACCCACGGATACTTGAGGTGACATTGGAGTATCTAGGTGACATTAGGGTTTTGATTGATTTGTGTCTTAAGGTGTTATTCTAGTACGAACTCTAGGGCTGTTTGTGACGCTTATAGGAATAGCCCAACGGATTGATTGGAAAGAATAACTTTGAGGTGGTTTCGTACCCTACCATAATCTCTTCGTTCGTTCTCCGCTATTAGTGACTTTGGAGTGACTCTTTGTTGCATGTTGAGGGATAGTTATGTGATCCAATTATGTTATTATTGTTGAGAGGACTTACACTAGTGAAAGTATGAACCCTAGGCCTTGTTTCAACGCATTGCAATATGGTTTACGCTCACTTTTATCATTAGTTACCTTGCTGTTTTTATATTTTCATATTACAAATACTATTGTCTACCATCCATATACCACTTGTATCACCATCTCTTCACCGAACTAGTGCACCTATACAATTTACCATTGTATTGGGTGTGTTGGGGACACAAGAGACTCTTTGTTATTTGGTTGCAGGGTTGCTTGAGATAGACCATCTTCATCCTATGCCTCCCACGGATTCATAAACCTTAGGTCATCCACTTGAGGCAAAATTTGCTACTATCCTACAAACCTCTGCACTTGGAGGCCCAACAACGTCTACAAGAAGAAGGTTGTGTAGTAGACATCAAGCTCTTTTCTGGCGCCGTTGCCAGGGAGGTGAGTGCTTGAAGGTATATCTTTAGATCTTGCAATCGAGTCTTTTAGTTTCTTGTTTTATCACTAGTTTAGTTTATAAAAGAAAATTACAAAAAAATGGAATTAAGTTTGTCTCATACGCTTCATATTTTTAATATCTTTCGTGAGTATGATGGAAAGGAAAATTGTGCTCAAGTGCTAGAAGAAGAAATCTATAAAATGTTTGGCACTAAATATTTGAATGATGAGCATGATTGCAAGGTTATTAGTATGAATTCTTTGAATATCCATGATGCTAATGATGATTGCACTAGTTATGATGAAAATGCCTCCTATAAACATGTCAATTTTTGTGGAGTAGACTGCGTTTGTAAGTACACACCAAATAGGGAAGATAGATATTGCATGAGGCATAAGTACTTAGAAACTAAATTGATGCAAGAAAGGCTAGATGATTGTGCTGAAAATTTAAATTTTCTTGGCCGTACTTGTGGACTTTGCAATGAAAGTGGTCATTTAGCTATCCAATGCAAATTGTTTCATGATCTAATCGTGTCCAAAAATTGTGATGACTTGATTTCCCTTGCACACTATAATGAACTTAGTTTGCTTATGGGCTATGAAGAAATGAAACGTATAACTAACTATCTTCCGGAATTTGCCCGTTATAAACTTCTTGGTTTTGATCTAGAGGAAATTTATATGTATTGTGCAGTGAATTGTATTGAAAATCCTTATATTGCCAACTACATAAAGAAAAGAAAACAAATAGAAGATGAAGAGAATACTAATGAAAGGGAAGATATTTCCCAATATCCTCCTATTATTTCCTCTGATGAATCAGGTAACGAGGAGGAGCCTCCTATTCAACCAATCTCATTAATAAGGAGCTCCAAAAAGAGGATTGAACCCACACATGATGTGGTGAAGAAGAATAAAAGAAAAAGGAAGAGAGGTAAAAAGATATCTCTCCCAAATAATGCTGCTCCTATTACTATTGTGCCTCATGAAAATATAATTGTGGAAGATAATGATACTTCTTATGATCTTGAAAATCTTTTTGGCACTTGCTTGGAAGAATATGATAATTGCTATACTATTGGTGCTATCCATACTATTGATGATGAAAGTGATTATGCTTATGATATGAAAAGGCCCAAGCTTGGGGATGCTATGTTTGATGAAGATGATGTTTTTGAGAATATATTTGCTGCAATTAATGTTTGTCCCAAGCTTGGGGAAGCTGTGATTAATGAAGATGATATTTTTAGTCTCTCAAGTTTTGATATGCAAGTTTATAATGATGATAGCATGCCTCCTACTTATGATGATTATTGTGATGATACTTATGCTATAAAAAGTAGTGATTATATTTATAAAAATTGCCATGGTTATGATTACCCCTTCTCTGAACATTACTCTTTTAATGTGGAAACAATTTATAGTATTCAAGTTTCCTATGATACTCCCACTATTCCGAATAAGAAGAATTTTGCTTATGTGGAGAGTAATAAAAATTCTATGCTTGTTGACCATGAAAAGAATGCTTTAGGTGCTGGTTATATTGTTGAATTCATTCATGATTCTACTGAAAATTATTATGAGGGAGGAATATATGCTTGTAGGAATTGCAATAATATCAAGTTTCCTCTCTATGTGCTTAAAATTTTGAAGTTATGCTTGTTTTGCCCTCCTATGCTAGTTGATTATTGTTCCCATAAGTTGTTTGCTCACAAAATCCCTATGCATAGGAATTTAGTTAGACTTAAATGTGCTAGTCATATTCTTCATGATGCTCTCTTTATGTTACAATTCTTATCCTTTATGTGAGCATCATTGAAATCATCATGCCTAGCTAGGGGCTTTAAACGATAGCGCTTGTTGGGAGGCAACCCAACTTTATTTTTATTCCTTGCTTTTTGTTCCTGTTTAATAATAAATAATTCATCTAGCCTCTGTTTAGATGTGGTTTTATGCTTTTAATTAGTGTTTGTGCCAAGTAGAACCTTTGGGAAGACTTGGGTGAAGTCTAGTTGATCATGCTGTAAAAAACAGAAACTTTAGCGCTCACGAGAATTGCTGCCATTTTTATTTGGAGAGTGTTATTTAGTTAACTATTTTTGCAGGTGATTAATAGATAAATTCCTCAGGTCCTCCAATTTATTTGAGAATTTTATGAGTTCCAGAAGTATACGTTTGATCCAGATTACTACATACTGTTCTGTTTTTGACAGATTCTGTTTTTCGTGTGTTGTTTGCTTATTTTGATGAATCTATGGCTATTAAAATAGTTTATAAACCATGGAGAAGTTGGAATACAGTAGGTTTAACACCAATATAAATAAAGAATGAGTTCATTACAGTACCTTGAAGTGGTCTTTTGTTTTCTTATACTAACGGAGCTTACGAGTTTTCTGTTAAGTTTTGTGTTGTGAAGTTTTCAAGTTTTGGGTAAGGATTCGATGGACTATGGAATAAGGAGTGGCAAGAGCCTAATCTTGGGATGCCCAAGGCACCCCAAGGTAATATTCAAGGACAACCAAGAGCCTAAGCTTGGGGATGCCCCGGAAGGCATCCCCTCTTTCGTCTTCGTTCATCGGTAACTTTACTTGGAGCTATATTTTTATTCGCCACATGATATGCGTTTTGCTTGGAGCGTCAATTTATTTTGTTAAGATTTGATTTCTGTTATTTATAACAATGTTTTGCATCTTTTATTTCAATAAAAGTGGCATTGATAGCCTTTACTATGCCTATTTTAGAAGCCCACATGTTGCTGTTTGAAAACAGAAAGTTTACCGCTGTTGCAATAATTCCCTAGAAAAGTCAGAATATGATAAAACGTTGAAACCTTTTGCATATTAAGCTCTGATAAATTTACTACAGTGGAAATTTTCTTTCATAATTTTTGGAGCTAGCAAAGTATGGATGTTGCAGCATTCTTTACAGACTATCCTATTTAGGCAGATTGCTGTTATGTTTGCATTGTTTGCTTCTTTAATGATTCTATTTGAGGACAGGACTATTAAATATGCAGAGGCATTTAGTATGCAATGTTGAATACTAATTTTAGTGATTTGCTACAGTAGAGTATGATAAGGTTTTGCAATGGTTTATACTAACTTATCTCACGAGTCCTTGTTGAGTTTTGTGTGGATGAAGCTTTTGAGATTTAGGGAGACCGTGATATGAGAGGAATTAAGGAGACACAAAAGCTCAAGCTTGGGGATGCCCAAGGCACCCCAAGATAATATTTCAAGAAGTCTCAAGCATCTAAGCTTGGGGATGCCCCGGTTGGCATCCCACCTTTCTTCTTCAACAATTATCGGTTAGTTTCGGTTGATCCTAAGTTTTTTGCTTCTTCACCTAATGTTTGCTATTCGTAGATGCCATTTTGTTTTGCTTTGCTTGCTGTTTGAATAAAATACCAAGATCTGAAATTATTAAATGTTAGAGAGTCTTCACATGGTTGCATAATTATTCGACTACTCATTGATCTTCACTTATATCTTTTGGAGTAGTTTGTCATTTGCTCTAGTGCTTCACTTATATCTTTTAGAGCATGGTGGTAGTTTTATTTTGAATAAATAGATGAACTCCCATGATTCACGTAGATTATTTTGAGAGTCTTAAATAGCATGGTAATTTTCTTAAAATACTAATATTCTAGGTATACAAGATTAATAATAAAATTCTCTTATGAGTGTGTTGAATACTAAGAGAAGTTTGATACTTGATGATTGTTTTGAGATATGAGGATGGTAATATTAGAGTCATGATGGTTGAGTAGTTGTGAATTTGAGAAATACTTGTGTTGAAGCTTGTGATTCCCGTAGCATGCACGTATGGCGAACCGTTATGTGATGAAGTCGGGGCATGATTTATTTATTGATTGTCTTCCTTATGAGTGGCGGTCGGGGACGAGCGATGGTCTTTTCCTACCAATCTATCCCCCTAGGGGCATGCGCGTAGTACTTTGTTTTGATAACTAATAGATTTTTTCAATAAGTATGTGAGTTCTTTATGACTAATGTTGAGTCCATGGATTATACGCACTCTCACCCTTCCAGCATTGCTAGCCTCTCTAATACCGCGCAACTTTCGCCGGTACCATAAACCCACCATATACCTTCCTCAAAACAGCCACCATACCTACCTATTATGGCATTTCCATAGCCATTCCGAGATATATTGCCATGCAACTTTCCACCGTTCCGTTTATTATGACACGCTTCATCATTGTCATATTGCTTAGCATGATCACGCAGTTGAAATTGTATTTGTGGCAAAGCCACCATTGATAATTCTTTCATACATGTCACTCATGAGTCATTGCACATCCCGGTACACCGCCAGAGGCATTCATATAGAGTCATATCTTGTTCTAAGTATCGAGTTGTAATTCTTGAGTTGTATGTAAATAAAAGTGTGATGATCATCATTATTAGAGCATTGTCCCAGTGAGGAAAGGATGATGGAGACTATGATTCCCCCACAAGTCGGGATGAGACTCTGGACGAAAATAAATAAAAGAGGCCAAAGAATCCCAAATAAAAAAAAGAAAGAAAAGAGGCCATAAAAAAGAGAAAAGGCCCAAATAAAAAATAAAAAAATGAGAGAAAAAGAGAGAAGGGACAATGCTACTATCCTTTTACCACACTTGTGCTTCAAAGTAGCACCATGATGTTCATGATAGAGAGTCTCCTATGTTGTCACTTTCATATACTAGTGGGAATCTTTCATTATAGAACTTGGCTTGTATATTCCGATGATGGGCTTCCTCAAAATGCCATAGGTCTTCGTGAGCAAGCGAGTTGGATGCACACCCACTTAGTTTCTTTTGTTGAGCTTTCATACACTTATAGCTCTAGTGCATCCGTTGCATGGCAATCCCTACTCACTCACATTGATATCTATTGATGGCCATCTCCATAGCCCGTTGATACGCCTAGTTGATGTGAGACTATCTTCTCCCTTTTTGTCTTCTCCACAACCACCATTCTACTCCACCTATAGTGCTATGTCCATGGCTCACGCTCATGTATTGCGTGAAGATTGAAAAAGTTTGAGAATGTCAAAAGTATGAAACAATTGCTTGGCTTGTCATCGGGGTTGTGCAAGATTTAAATATTTTGTGTGGTGAAGATGGAGCATAGCCAGACTATATGATTTTGTAGGGATAGCTTTCTTTGGCCATGTTATTTTAAGAAGACATAATTTCTTAGTTAGTATGCTTGAAGTATTATTATTTTTATGTCAATATGAACTTTTGTCTTGAATCTTTCGAATCTGAATATTCATATCACAAGTAAGAAGAATTACATTGAAATTATGCCAACTAGCATTCCACATCAAAAATTATCTTTTTATCATTTACCTACTCGAGGACAAGCAGGAATTAAGCTTGGGGATGCTTGATACGTCTCCAACGTATCTATAATTTTTGATTGCTCCATGCTATATTATCTACTGTTTTGGGCAATATTGGGCTTTATTTTCCACTTTTATATTATTTTTGGGACTAACCTATTAACCGGAGGCCCAGCCCAGATTTGCTGTTTTATGCCTATTTCAGTGTTTCGAAGAAAAGGAATATCAAACGGAGTCGAAACGGAACGAAATCAACTGGAGAAGTTATTTTTGGAACGAAAGCCACCAGATAGACTTGGACTCCACGTCAGGAGATACGGGAGGTGCTCACGAGGGTGGGGGCGCGCCCACCCTCCTAGGGCGCGCCCCCTGCCTCGTGGGGCCCCCGTGGCTCCTCCGACGTACTTCCTGCACCCATATATATCGTCGTACCCTAAAACTTCCATAACACAGAATAGATCAGGAGTTCCACCACCAGAAGCCTCCGTAGCCACCAAAAACCAATCTAGACCCGTTCCGGCACCCTGCCGGAGGGGGCAATTCTTCTCCGGTGGCCATCTTCATCATCCCGGTGCTCTCCATGATGAGGAGGGAGTAGTTCTCCCTCGGGGCTAAGGGTATGTACCAGTAGCTATGTGTTTGATCTGTCTCTCTCGTGTTCTTGATTTGGCACGATCTTGATGTATCGCGAGCTTTGCTATTATAGTTGGATCCTATGTTTCTCCTCCCCCTCTTCTCTCTTGTTATGAATTGAGTTTCCCCTTTGAAGTAATCTTATCAGATTGAGTCTTTAAAGATTTGAGAACACTTGATCTATGTCTTGCCGTGCGTATCTGTGGTGACAATGGGATATCACGTGATTCACTTGATGTATGTTTTGGTGATCAACTTGCGGGTTCCGCCCATGAACCTATGCATAGGGGTTGGCACACGTTTTCGTCGTGATTCTCTGGTAGAACTTTGGGGCACTCTTTGAGGTCCTTTGTGTTGGTTGAATAGATGAATCTGAGATTGTGTGATGCATATCGTATAATCATACCCACGGATACTTGAGGTGACATTGGAGTATCTAGGTGACATTAGGGTTTTGATTGATTTGTGTCTTAAGGTGTTATTCTAGTACGAACTCTAGGGTTGTTTGTGACGCTTATAGGAATAGCCCAACGGATTGATTGGAAAGAATAACTTTGAGGTGGTTTCGTACCCTACCATAATCTCTTCGTTCGTTCTCCGCTATTAGTGACTTTGGAGTGACTCTTTGTTGCATATTGAGGGATAGTTATGTGATCCAATTATGTTATTATTGTTGAGAGGACTTACACTAGTGAAAGTATGAACCCTGGGCCTTGTTTCAACGCATTGCAATACCGTTTACGCTCACTTTTATCATTAGTTACCTTGCTGTTTTTATAATTTCAGATTACAAATACTATTATCTACCATCCATACACCACTTGTATCACCATCTCTTCACCGAACTAGTGCACCTATACAATTTACCATTGTATTGGGTGTGTTGGGGACACAAGAGACTCTTTGTTATTTGGTTGCAGGGTTGCTTGAGAGAGACCATCTTCATCCTATGCCTCCCACGGATTGATAATCCTTGGGTCATCCACTTGAGGGAAATTTGTTACTGTCCTACAAACCTCTACACTTGGAGGCCCAACAACGTCTACAAGAAGAAGGTTGTGTAGTAGACATCACTGGATTGGTTGCTTTTGGCAAACATAGGATGTACCCAGTCATCATCGTGGACAAGGCATTCTGTCTAACACCTTGAGGGCGCCCTGGTGGAGGAGCTGCTGGTAGGGAACGATCTGGTGGCGATCTTGGTGAGGTGCCCTAGAATATCGCTGATGTCTGTCTGCAGCTTGCCCACCATCGTGTCCACCCCAGAACGCCAGGCGGGGAGCTCGTTGACAGCCGGCTCGAGGGAGGTCGGCACCGGCTCCATCTTGGTGACCGTCAACTGCATCTTGTTGAGCGACTTCTGGATCGCAAGGAGCACGGTGGTGATGCTACTCCGCTGCTGCGTAGCCTCCACCAGCAGCTTCTGCAGGTCGTGCTCTGCCATGATTGCTTGAGGAGGGTGGCGTGGTGGGGGAAAATAGGCTCTGAATACCAAATGATACGAAGCTCGATCTAGGACATATTGTTCACTCAAACGCTATGAATCTGGGATACAAGATACGGGTAGTAGCAGCAAGAAGGGGGTTCAGGGAATCGAGAGCCAGGGGTGGGAGAGGGGAAACGCCCAACGGCGGCCGGTTCAGTCTTCAGTTCTTCGATGTCCCTCTCTCGGAGATGAAGTGTAGTTTATATAGGCAGGTCACTCTCCCTTGGGCCTTGTGGGCTGGTCTTGGGCTCCTCATGGCAAGTAATTCCCGTGACATTCCTTCCTCCTTTTAAAATCGGCTTGACCACAAGCCGACGCCGACGCTGGAGAGTTTTTTCTCAGGGTCCCATGGCACTTCTAGAGTGGTGGTAGCCTTCACGGTAGTAGCCAAGGCCGAGGTAGATTTGATCTTGGTACAAGGTGTGGATGATGTGAATCTTGTCCACGATGGCATTGAGGTAGTAGTGGTGCTAGGCGGAGGTGGGCACCATGATACTCCTACCTGTCGTTACACAATTTTTGTGCTGATGTGGCTGAACTAGAAGCTCGCGTGGATTCCATTGCTTCAAAGAATGGGTTTCTGGACTTGTAAGCATCAGCAAAACAGTCTACCATCACAGCTGCAGAGCATTCTGGCAGAAGGCACAAGCGCCACTGACATTGGTGAGAACCCCAAGGATAGATCCTTCCAGGAGTGCAAAATAGAATTGTGTGACACAAGAACCAGGAAAGCTTAAATTGGTGTCTCGTGCAAGTATAGTTCAGTTGAGATCGCATGAGTAGCATCATAAAAGCACCATCCTCCAGACCAAATGTTTCACGAGCTTCAACAATGCATGTGGACTATGCTCGTTCATGACCTGTTACTAGCTTTCCCTTTGTTATAAACATTTGTAGCTGCAGATAGATGTTAATCATTCTTATGGCTGATGGTTGGATACACTGCTTGCACATCTCCCCCTGCTGAAACAATATTCTCCTGTCAAAAGGAGTTGACAACTGAAACCAAGCATTATAGAGCTCCATTGACACAATGAGAACTCCCCACAGATGCTCAGACTGAAGAATTCCATAGCAGATGGACCAGGAATGTTTTGTACTCTGGACTAGAAGTTGTTTGAGACAAATAACAAGGATATATCGAGCACAGATAACTGCCGCTGAGGCAATGCTCTCTCGACACTTGTGACAATTATTTGCTTGTTGTCCCGGCTTCCATGGCAATGCCAAAAATTCATAACGTGTAACACACTAAGATATCACCACGATATTCGACAACCCGATTTTGCTATCCCCTGGATTCCATGGTGATGTGTCACACAGAGCTCTTGGAACAAAATTTGGCAACCTAAAATTTTCTTCCAAAGAGGAGCATTTCCATGCAAGCCAAGGCTTCAGGACCACTAATGTCCCCATCAATTCCAATAGGTTATCTTCCTGTATAGCCCCATGCCTGACATTTTCTTGATGTGATAGAGGCCACAGCTGCAGCAGCTCATGTTGCAAGAATTGCCTGGACCCAACTGACTGTAGTAGTACTATACTACCCCGTAACAGTTCATCTCCAGGAATAAGTCCTACAAGCTTGATCAATAAAGGGCTTCCAGGAACAACTTCATGGACCTGTAGCATTCTTTTATACATAGAGCAAAGTGCTAATTCACTAGTTGCAAGAAGACTATGGCTCCCTTCACTCTCTTGTTTGTGAACTTTATATATCCCAACTTGAGTGAAATATTTTATCGGCATCGGCGGTCGAAGTAGTGCCACTAGGTAACAATCATGTAGGTGATAGAACAGCCAGGCTACCTTCCATTGAAACCGAGCAGAGCAACAAAGAAAGATACAGAATACTTGTCCGCCAAAGGAGTGATGTGTGCAGAAGCTCATATCCACTTTCAAGAGATGTAACAGGAACGTTGTACTTTGGCTTCTCATTCAAGTCCTCCTGTAGTAAATTGGTCATTAGAAAACTGGGTGCAACACCACTCCAAAATATCCTAATTCTGTGTCGTTCCCAGCAAGGAGGAGCTTCAAATACTGCATTTGTTAGCTGCACACATTGAAGACAGAAAACCAATGGCAGATGGAAATTGTCCTGCATAGAACCCATCATGTATGTAATGCGTGATTGCGCGGTCAGCAAGGAAGTTCCAGGGTCCCATGGCTTCTCATGATGGAAACCACTAATCAGGTCCCACCCAAGCACTTGAACAGCAGGCAAGAATTCTGCCTTGTTCGCCTCATAGCCTTGAGCATGGATTAATGCAGATAAATATATTGCTGGTTGTCCAGGATCCCATGGCAATGTCAGGAACTCATAACATGTAACATCGGAAGGTAGGATTCTGACTGTCACTACTAATGATGGGCTTGTGTCACAGGGATACTCCAAAGTGGGCAGGAGCTTGAGCAAGGCTGTTGAGTCCATCTCCGTCATGGCCGCTGGCAGGTTGCACATCACAGGAGACACAGATTTCAGAAACTGCGGATCGAACGGGAGCACGACCGCCATGTAAAGGGGTACCACGGTAGCCTGGATGGTGCCGACGGCGGTGCCCAGACCTGAGGTCGAGCAGGTGTTGTGCGCTGTGGTGGAGCAGACACTTGTTGCAGGGAGGGTGTCTTCACGCACAACATCGACATCACTTGTTGTAGGTATAACCGCCGTAATGGCTGGGGGACTGCTCGTCGAACCCCTGGTGGGCAGAGAAGCAATGAGATCAACGACAGTGTTGTCGACTCCTACAACAGGGGTGATGCTGGATTGGTTGCTTTTGGTATTGATCCTCCAAGAGGGGTGCTGCTCTATGGTCCTCCAGGCACTGGTAAGACCATGCTTGCTAAAGCTGTGGCACATCACACTACTGCTGCTTTTATCAGAGTGGTTGGCTCAGAGTTTGTGCAGATGTACTTGGGTGAGGTAAGATGCGGATAGTTGTAACCTTGTTTCTGCATTCGGTTGTCCTTATACTATCACAAAAACTATTGCATGCATTAAGCTTTGACCATGCAATAGATTCCTAGTTTGTTATGTGTTGCTTAGATTTCCTTTATTATGCGCAAGATTCCCAGTTCGTTAAAAAAAATAGCACTTGTTTGAACTGAAGCATACTGTGAACATCTGACACACGTTCCTTTTTGTTTATATTATTATGATGCATCTTATATGCAAACCATATTTAGTTACTGTATGCATTACCAACGCAAATAAACTACTATGTGATGCATCCAAAAACATATTTAGCTTATTATTCATGCTGTCAGTGATGTTATGTGATGCTTCTTAATATTCTGGTATTTAAGTCTTTCATACATTCCTCTTAGGGTTTACACAAGAATTTGCTACTATGTGAAGTTTTTCTTTGGTTTGCTACTTATCAGGTCTTTTGTTGATGCATTGTATCATTTATCTCATCTTAGGGCCCAAGGATGGTTCAGGATGTATTCCGCTTGGCTAAAGAGAATGCCCCGGCTATAATATTCATTGATGAGGTTGACGCCATAGCCACTGCTCGATTCGATGCTCAGACCGGGGCTGACCGAGAAGTTCAGCGAATTCTGATGGAGCTACTCAATCAAGTAGGTTTGCTGGAACTCAAGTTGTTTGCCACTTCTAACCCTAGACAATAATGCATTTGGAACATGCATATAGATGTAAATAAATAAAATAGCTGTGACTTAGATTGTAAAGCTCAAGCTCTTAGTGTCCAATTTTACAAAATGTATACATGCTCTTAGAATTGGTATCTGTAGTTTTTTTAAGGATAGGAAGTAACTTTCTGAAAAGGCTATTGTTAAGATTATTGTGTGCAACTTTCTCATGCATTGGCTGGTCCGAGTATTTATTATTGTGAATGTTGTATGCCATGCAGATGGATGGATTTGATCAGACAGTGAATGTGAAGGTTATAATGGCGACCAATCGGGCGGATACTCTAGATCCTGCTCTGTTGCGTCCAGGAAGGTTGGACAGGAAAATTGAGTTCCCTCTGCCGGACCGGAGGCAGAAGAGGCTTGTTTTCCAAGTAAGTTATGCACTTGCATTCATTGTCTTTGTTTGGAAAGATGTTATTGATAGTCCTTGTTTGGAAAGCCTTTAAAAGAAATTGGTGTTTAACAAGGCACACATTTTTTGTGGCATGTATTATGGATAAATTGACCTATAGCTCCAATTAAGTAATTAGTTGTAAGCTTGCATTTATGAACTAATGGAAATCTTTGTTTATTGATCCTTTTTGAAATTATTGCACCTTATAATTATGACGGCTTCCTTTCTTTCAGGTTTGTACTGCTAAAATGAACTTGAGCGACGAGGTTGATTTGGAAGATTATGTCTCCAGGCCCGGATAAAATCAGTGCTGCTGGTGTGAGTGCCATCTCACTGTGTTAAACGGTCTTTTGATCTTTGCTCGTACTACTGCAGCATAAGAAATTTCATCTCCTCAGATTAGTTAGTCCATGATAATTTCCTTAAATCATTTAGTCTTGAAACTTATCCATAACAAGTTTCAAAGAGTAACATTGTGTCAAGTCTTTTACAGATCGCTGCCATTTGCCAGGAAGCTGGCATGCATGCTGTCCGCAAGAATCGGTATGTTATCCTCCCAAAGGACTTTGAGAAGGGTTACCCAACGAACGTCAAGAAGCCTGAAACAGACTTTGACTTCTACAAATGAGGCAACTAAGTGTTAAAAAGAGAATGCTTTGTTTTCAATCAAGTCCTCTGTATATGCTAGTACTAGTGTAAATTTTAACCCTACATGTTCCTTCAATGCTCACTCATGTTGAGATTTGTTGTCAGTTTGATTTTCGGTGCTCCGGTCCGGCTTGCTTACTACTCCCTCTGTCCCATAATGTAAGACGTTTTTTGACACTGGATGGAGGGAGTATTGGGTTTTGGTCTGTTTGATCGCTCTGGTCAGCGAGGTTATGAGCATGCCGTTATACACGTGACAGAGAATATCGATCGAGACGAATAGAGCTCCACCCTAAGAGCCGAGACAGTGCCTCCCAGCAAGGAAGATATGTGGTTCCAATCTGAGTTGGCGATGGTGTCTGTACTCTACTGATGCTTCTATCTATGTTTACAAGAAGGCCATTGATAGGCGCCAATTGGCCGGCCGAAATTTTGGCCGGTCACCGCGCTGGCCGTATTTGCGAATTGTCTTCCTGTCCAGAGAAAAAACAGGGCCGCGCGTCTCTGCCGCAGATCGCCTGTGACGCTCCACCCCCACCAAGCTGCGGTTGCCAGCTCCAGCAGCTTGCCCCTTTCCCCGTGACAGCACCACCATGGCCTCACAGTTACGGTTGCAGCACGGCGTTGCTTCCTTCGTCGCTGCTGCCCGCAGTTGTATCAATTGCCGGTTCCAGCAAAATTGACCCATGGTTCCAGCATCGTCGCTGACGGTTGCAGCACGGCGTTGTTTGTCTGCGACGCTGACGCCCCACGGGTTGCAACTCTGCAAATCACCGGTCCCAGCATCCCGGTGAGTCGATTCCAGCCCATGTATTGCCGGTTGCAACACCATGCTCGTCGATCACAGCACCAGAGCTCGTCGTCGTTGCCGTGGGCACTTCCAGCGCGACGAACGACCCTATGTGCTTCCAGGTGAGCGCTTGACCTCGGCTTGCAGCGGCCCTCGTCATCCTTTGCAGCTGTGATGTGTGACTCCCGCGGCAAGTGGTCGGGCAGGGAAGATTGGCTCGGATTTGACGACGGCCATCTCCGGCGAGATGCTGTACGGTGGTCGACTGGTCGGGCAAAGGAGGAGGAGAACGTGCGGTTGGTCACAGGAATTTGTTTGTTGTACAAGTTATTATATGCTACACTAGTTGGCTATGCAAGGATAATTACAGTTTTTACAATATACATCCAATTCTTACAGTTATATATCAACTAGACTCCGGGAACAGGCACCCGGAGAACAGGGCGCAACACGAGCTTGTCCCTCCGCCGCGCGGTGATCCCGAATGCCTCGGTCATGTCGAGCTCCGCCGACTCTGGCCCCGACCACTCCCAGTCAAAGTGGAAGAGCAGGCTCGCGAGCGCCAGCTCGACGTTGGCGAGGCCGAACGCCATCCCGGGGCACATCCTCCGGCCGGCACCAAACGGCAGGAACGCAAAGTCGCCACCTCCGAAGTCGGCCGCCGCCGCCTCCCCCTTGAACCTTTCCGGCCGGAACTCCTCGGGCGCGTCGGGCCAGTAGCGCTCGTCGCGGCCCAGTGCCCAGGCGTTGACTAGCACCTGCGTACCACGCGGCACATCGTATCCCAGCACCTGGCATGGTTCCTGGCACTCGCGCGGGAGCAACAACGGTAGGGGAGTGTGCAGCCGCAGGGTCTCCCGGATGACCAGGTGTAGGTAAGTGAGCTCACTTAGAGCATGCTCGGCCACGGTGCCGCGGGCATGGAAGGCTTGCCGCACCTCCGTCGTCGCCTTTTGCATGACCCTCGGGTTCTTGATCAGCTCTGCCATGGCCCACTCCAACGTGGTCGCCGCCGTCTCGCTGCCGGCGCCAAATATGTCCTGCATGCAAAACATGGAATTTCTAAGGTGACCGGTCTGCATACTTTCCCGATGAACGGCGAATTTATTAGCTAGTAACAGAGAATACTCCTTGAAGCATAGGCGAATTCTATTTCGAAATGAAAGAAAGCATAAAAATGGCGGAAGCGAAATCAATCCTTAGATTACACTAATATTTTTCCACTAAAAAAAAGAAAGATTACACTGACATTTTGATACAGGCTTACACGTTTCAACTACTTTGGATAGATAGTTCGTCAACAAAAGATGATAGATAGCACCGCTGCATGGTTCGAAAAAGTCAACAAAAAAGTCACATGGTCACGAGTTCACGATAGCAAAATTAACCATTTCTAGATCATAGTAACATTTTGATAAAACCGTACACGTCTCAACCACTTTGAATGGATAGTTCGTCAACAAAATACGTCACATGATCACGATAGCACGGAAGCCACTAGACGAGAACACTTACGAAGATGACGGATTTGATGGCGTCCATGTCGAGCGGAAACTGGAGCGCGCCCTCCTTCTGGATCCTCAGCAGCACGTAGAGCAGGTCCTCGTCGTGGCCTCCGCCGCCGCCCATCCTCTCCAGGTGCTCCCGGACGACGCCGTCGAGGATGCCGTACACGGTGTCGCGGCACTCCTGAGCGCGGCGCACGGCGCTGCTGAGCCGCGCGGCGAGCCGCGAGGATGGCCACAGGTCGGCCGGGTTGAACCCGGCCGCCAGCTGCATGGAGCGGTCGAGCGCCCGGAGGAACGCGTCGCGCTCCCGGCACCGGTCGCCCAGCACGGCGCGCACCGTGCTGTCCGCCACGAGCGCGGCCAGCAGCACGCGCATGTCCACGGGGCGCGCGGCCGCCGCGGCCACGGCGACGCCGCGGAGCGCGGCGGCGACCTCCTCCTCGCGGATGGCGCGGAAGGAGAGGACGCGGCGCGCGGTGAGGAGCTCCGCGACGGCGATCTTCCGGAGCTGGCGCCAGTAGTCCCCGTAGGGCGCGAAGATGATGTCCCGGCCGCCGTTGGTGAGCACGCGCATGGTGGCGCTCAGGGGCCGCGTCGCGAACGCCGTGTCGTGGGTCCTCATCACCTCGCGCGCGCCCTCCCGGGAGGACACCACCAGCGTGGGCACCTCGCCGAGCCGGAGCAGCATGGCCGGCCCGTGGCGCCGCGCCAGGTCGCGCATCGCGCGGTGAGGGAGCTGCCCGGCGAGGAGGAGGTGGTGCAGGCTCCCGATCACCGGCAGCTGCCACGGCCCCGGCGGCAGGCGCAGGCCGTCGGCGGCACCATCACCGCGCGCGCCCCGGCGCCTGCGGCCCGCGAGCACGATGAGCAGTGACACGAGAGCTAGGCCGAGGTAGACGACCACATAGGCGCCCTCCATTCGTGATCTGGGGTCCGAGCACGGCGAGGAGCCAGCGTTGCTTCCGGATTTAGTCATGTAAGTTACGTACCGAATTTCTCTTCCGGAGTACACGTGATGACAGTGATGTGGATAACGAAGTGCTTGGAACTACCGACAGATAAATCCTGTCTCAACTGATTTGTGGAAATTTGTGCACCTCATGGACGGATGAAATTGAGTATACTAACTTGCACTGCATAGACAACACGGACGCGACTAGGGAGCACACGTGTGCTCCTTAGTGTTTCCGGGCAAACAGCCAAAAATGGAAGTTTTTGTCCTAATGTTATGATGCAAAATCCATTTCAAGGAAAGAAAGATCTTCTCCCATGTCGAAATTAAGCTTCGTTTTCACAGTTAGGTTTTTGGTTATGAGCTCTTCAAAACTAGATTTCATATAGGTATGTTTCGATGAACTTTTTTTTCTCAGGCAACTTTGGTGCCACGGCGAGGCAAGTTTTGTATTACAGCAATCAACTTTTGTTTAGCCTGCATATCATGGTCACGTATCATCCCGATGTTCTTTTGAGTTGGCTACGATGACTACCAAATTGCGTGGCATCATCTGTAAATTGCCTATATTTGGTTGGTGGGCGAGGGTGTGGGTCGTGGGTGTTTTTCCTCCTGCGCGGCGCGATCTAAATCGAACGACGCTCGCGGGTGTGTGCTCGCAACCGCCAAAAGTGCAGCTGCACTAATTAGAATTTGGTTTGATTCAAAGTTTTTTTATAAGAATTTTGGAGGATTAAAAATCTTTGTAACTTTCTATATCTGGTTGGAATTCTCTTGAGAAATCCATTGCACCAGATTTCATATAGAATTTTTTTTCATCCGCACAAACAGTTCTTTGTTTTTCCTGCTGTGCAATCAAACACGCTTTGGCGTAAACAAAATCTTGTAGGACTTGTGTGGACATGCTACTGCAATTTTCCCTATTCCCACTTTTTTGCATGATAAGATTACTTAGATCATGATAAGAATTCCTTAAATCAGTATTGCCATGACAGTTGTTGAACAGATGAAAAGTTTTTCCTGCAAAAAAAGCCTTATTAGGCCATGTTTGGCCATTTCTCAGCGCTTATCTCTTAGCACATTACCATATGCAAAATATTGTTGTATTTTAAGAGGAGAAAGGGGAGATGTATGTTAATGAAAATACGGCTCTTAGCTCGTTTCTCTATGAATTATAATTAATAATTTGACCCCGTGTGGCTTATTTTCTTATATTCCATGTATTGATTTTTTAATATTAATTTTTTATAACAAATTCTGAAAATATATAACCTAATTCCAAACTTTCACTTGTATGACCAGGTCATCCTCATGTAGAAGGAAGAGGGACTCTTCCTCAGTGCATTGGCCGAAGAGGAAGTCTTCGTTCTTGTGGTGGCCGAAGACAACTCTTCGGTCGCCTTTGGAACGAAGATCAGCGGGTCTTGGCCGAAGAGGCGTCTTTGTTGTGTAGTGGGCTGAAGAGATGATCTTCGCCAGCGTCCCGACCAAAGAGGATGTCTTCATTCACCACACGGACGAAGAGTTCAGGATAAGGATCCTGACCGTCTTCTTCCTCCCGATCGTGCTATTCCTCTTTCTCCCTCTTCCCTTCGCCATTTTTACCGGTTCCAGCTCCTTTTCATACCATATACACTGCTAACCACCAGATCATGGCAATTGAGAGGCTTGCAAACAAGTGGAAGGTAGCGAGACCAAACGATAGCATGAAGGCATATATCAAGCAAAGCTAGTATATCCAAGGTAATGATTATCCTTGCCTCAAATTCTACTTTGAAGAAGACCGAACCCATGAAGTGTAGTCAAACAAAAAGTACGTAGTCAAACGAATCCTCGCACTCCATGTCTCCGTATCATTACCGAAGCTAACGAGAAGAGGCAAAACCTGATTCGGAAGGAGCAGCTCTCCTATGTAGGGTGGGATCTATGGCAGTTTTTGGAGCCTTCGATTTTGATCGGACGGCTCCAGGTCAGTCGGGTGGTCTACTGAAGAAACTGAAGATGTTTAGGGTAGTTTGGGGTTGATTCGAACTATCTGATCACGATCAGTCGGTTCGGGTTGGGAAAAGTTTTCGGACTAGGTTGCGTGTGGGTTTAAATATGTGGGCTATGTTAGAGAAGAGAGGGAAAATGAAAGGCCCGGTTGGGATCTACCAAACGATTTATGAGTTTATTTTATAAAAACACCCGAATAAAATCCGGCATAGCGTCAATGGACTGTCGATACAACGTGGATAATGCAATAATGAATGCAACGAATAAATAATTACAGCACACATATAATAATATATTACGCCAAAGAATCCGGGGAACCGGTCTCTGTCTGTTACATGATGACTTCGCACCATGTTGCACAAGACATACGGGAAGGAGCTGAGGAGCCCAACAGTACATCCTTTCCCGCCGAGGAGGTGGAGGAGGAAGTGACGAACCAACCGCTGTCGGAGCCTCGGATGGGGGAGGCTGTGACGAGCACACGTCGGGGCAGAGCTTAGTATCAAGCGAGCATCGATTTGCGTCACATCAAAAGGTCGCTGGCGACACAATGGTCAGGAGCCATCGAAGAGATGGAACATCACCTCCACACTCATCGAGCCGTTGAGGGATCTGGGTGACCACCGCCACCGACATGGGAATTTCAGACCGTGTGTGTGCCGGTGTGTTGGGGAATTGGGTTTGGGTTTGACCTGGTTAGGACGACGGGAGCAAATTGGCTCTCAGGCAGGGACTGGTTTGCAAATTGTGCGTATAGGTCTCTCCACCCGAATCTGGGCCATCAATCTGCCATCCGATGGTCCAGATCAGTTTTTCTATTCTTTCATGGTAAGATCAAATTCTTTTTTTTATAACAGATCATATTCTATTTGCAGTCTATCGGAACTGTACGTGCAACCATGCAGCCAGAAAATACTACTCCCTCCGTCTCATAATATAAGAACGTTTTTTATACTAGTATAATGTTAAAAACGTTCATATATTTTGAGACAGAGGGAGTAGGACGGAAGAGCCACGTGAAACGGACGGCGTAGTACGAACATTTAGGAGGAAGAAACCTTCCTCCCTTTATTGTTGGGAAGGAACTTAGATTTTTTTGTCTTTCTGCATCGATCCAATCTGGCATACAATCTGGTAGCGATCTGGCTGCTTCGTCTTTTTTCCCTATAATTACTCCTATCCGGGTGACCAAGCCCTCAGGCTACGCCGACGGCGGCGACAAGAGTTGATCGGCAGCAATGCGCAACTGCTACACGAGAGACGAGTTGTACATGAAGTTGCTACTCGAGACACCACATGGCTTCGCCATCTTCATCGTGCGCAAGCCCGACTGCCTCCACGAGGACGAGGACAAGGCCCTCAAGGCACGTCTTCTCAATAGTTTCCTTTTCTTCCTTCCTTCGTTCCAACTAGTTCATACTACTCAACAATGATGATGATGCAGTACCTTTGGACATACTTCGTGTGGCGTTCGTCTGTCAATTCCATTGTAAGTACTACTTACATTACTCTAGTATACAGTAGAA
Organism: Triticum aestivum; assembly: GCF_018294505.1. NCBI lineage: Eukaryota > Viridiplantae > Streptophyta > Magnoliopsida > Poales > Poaceae > Triticum > Triticum aestivum. The sequence continues at coordinate 563,011,431 of NC_057794.1, forward strand.
CTTGAAGACAGTAGTAGCCGCATCTGTCTATTCTTATAGAAAATAAAGATATATATTGAACATGTTAGGAGCATATGATAAGATTTGGATCAGAGCATATTTTTAAAAAGTTTGAGCATTGCATCAGGTAGAAATGAAGTCAAACCTAACAAAAATGGAACAACAATGATGTTCTAATCGTCCGAAGTGTCGGCCACAAATATTAGACTGAAATTTCATTTCTCCAATCATGTTGCACTGTATTGTGGCTAGGAAATTCTGCAATCTAGATCTTTCTTGTCTTCTGTTGGAATCAATATTTCATATGAACCATCTCCTAATCAAATGTCCTTTTGCTTGGGCGGTCTGGTTCTGGTTGATGCAACCATTGCCTCTCAACATTGCGTGCCCACGGCAAGTCTTGATCATCGTCACATGGCGAGAACAGGCCTGCGACACAGATGAACGAGTTTAATGCTCTCATCAACCTCGTGATGTTTTCCACATGGAAGGAGCGGAATGAACCGCACATTCGAGAAATAGAAACGCAACGGAATAGGCCCTGCCGCCGCCGTTCGCCGAGCGGCCTTTGCCCATCGGCATCCCCCCGAC